>NW_015114314.1:0-51150 GCF_001443285.1 Poecilia latipinna | reverse complement strand
GGTCCCCACCAAAACTTAGACCGAACCTACGCCCTTGGACAAAGCAACAGAAACAGAAGAAATCTGCAAGGGGATCATACTCTTTCACGGTACTGTCTGGTTCTTCTTCCTCACCGTGGAAAAGCAGTTTTTCTAGGTGAAAGTGAGAGGAAGGTGATTATAACATCCCTGAGGGCTACCTGTGTTCACAGTGAGACTTGAGGAGGTCTGCCAGTCCATGTGCTGCGGTCAAGCTGACCTGAAGTCTGTAACTCATTTATTGCTGGATGACCGCAGTTGATGCCGAGCTTAAATCTACAAATAACCCTCACAGCTCTGTTCGGTGTGTGAGCGCAATGGGAAGCGTTCTGGAAATGTGGAAGTATTCACGACGCAATGGATCGACAAATCAATGCCATCTCAGTCCTTTTGTGTTCCTCTCCCCACAGACGGGACGGATTTGTTCTGTTTTGGGCGATTGCTGGTTGTGTGCGACGCGTGATTGCTCCGCACAAACACGACTGCCAACTGTGAAATTGGAGACGAATCCACGAAAGTAAAAAAGCAAACGACTTGCAAAAAGATAAAGCGCGACGACTGATGAAGCTTTGAAAGGACCGAGGGCCAGAGAGTTGGAATAGATGCTGCGGATGTGTGTGACGGATGACTGAGCGAAGCCTCTTTGATAAACCGACTCAACAGAGAGTAAACACAGAAGCAATAATCTGCAGCGAGAGGAAACAATCCCGACTGCAAGCCTCCTTTCTACCTCTCTCTCTGTTGCCTCTCTTGAAGGTCATACGTACTTCATTGTCTTTTATATATCTCTGTGTAACTCAACATGCTTGTAAAAGGGATTTATGGTAAGAAAAAAGGAGAGATGCAAAGAGCGATGTCTTGCCGTCTGCCTTTTCTTCGCATGAACACTCTTCAGAGCACAAATGCTCACAAATTGCAATCTATACTTCCATGACAACTGAGAAGCATCTTGTTCCTGAGAAAACAGTTTGATTGAACCAGGAGCTCTCAAACAGCAGCTTAATAAACAGGAGACCGATCAGATTTGTTGTTTCTGTGTCATTTTTCATGGTCAGGAAATTATTCAAGAAGTGCTCAAAGGTGAGCCATGAACTGTAGGATCAATTACGGCACGCTTTCATTTTTTTTAAAGGTTTCTAATTATTCCAACTAGTTCAATGCACGATTAAACATTAAAGTCTTCGAGAAATATCTGAAAATATAATTTAAATACATTGCGATTTTTTTTCTCCTCTAAAGTTGCCGTTCATGAGCCTTGATCCAAATTCAATGATTTTTCTGTCGATGAAACTTAGCGCCTCAGCCGCCTCCCTTTATCCTTTTTGTTTTCCCCGTTGAAGGTCTGCTGCCTCAGTGGAGCGATCAACCGCCCTGTAAATCTCTTTGACAGGTGAACTGACAATCGAAACAAAAAAGAAGTGACTCATTTTAAGGCCTGATCCAAATGAGGAAACCTGAAATTGAGTGGAAAAATTGCTTCTTGACTGGCATGCCTTAACCGCTGTTAAAATTACAGAGAAGAGATGAGAGGACATTGTGTGGGTGGGCATTTATTACTGCAACTCATGAGAGAGATTTATCTGAACTGAAAGGTAAGAGCTGGTGTGAGGAGCGTCAGTAAAACTCAGCTAAGACATCTGCTACTTTGTAGCTTTGAGGGCTTGTGTTGATGTTAAAACCGTACATTACGAACCACATCTCCTGCTTTCGGATGAAGTCAAACTTGAATTAAGTTACTTCCCTTGTTATGCAAAGGGTGAACATTTTGATACAATTATCCCTGAGACCTCTGTCTGTTTGACAAAGCCCGGCTGTTTCCTAAGAACAAAACTGTCTGATCAAGTGACTGTGTTGCTAAATTTTCCACGTCCTTTATGCAAATTTAAAACTCTTCCTGTGGTCGTTTCTCGTCAGTTTTAGGTGTGAGCATGCCCCATCAAATGCCACGTCAAATTATTTCTCTACGTAGTTATTTGTTTGTTTGGTAAAAAGTTCCCCTGATGGACGGAAACAGGATGAAGGCTGTTGCCCACTTGCAGCGCTTCGTTTCTCCTCACAGCTGTGAGTTTGAGATAATGAAATGCAGGCTGAGAAAAAAAAAAAAAAAAGTCTCTTCCCAGCTTTCAAATTACACCCATCACGTTCACTTTCATGTTGTGTTAGTGATATTGGATAAAATTTGCAAATGCACCATCACCCCTGACAGCTTAAACTCCAGCTGTCAGTCATTTTGAAGATATGCTTTCATTTCAGTGGCCATTTTGGAGAAATAATACTTTGACAGTTGTGGGTGTTTTGGGTTGTTTTTCCCCCATCTATGTTCTTATTTTGATTATTAGCTTGTTTATTTAATTAAGCTGGATGCTGCCTTATCAGTCCATTCCTTCATATATCTTGATTGTTCTTGCTTTGCGTTCTCTATAATTTTTTGAGTGTATTATCGGTGTTGATTGTTTTTCCCCCCTCTGGTCATTGTTTACTTCTTCCTCAGCTTCATTCATGTTAATGTTAACCTGTTTCCCCCCTGCTTTTCCTTCACACCCGCAACCTGTTCCAATCAGCCACCTGTTTCGTCCAGTAATCAGGTCTTCCAGTATTTAATCTAATTAAGCTTGAGATATTTTGGGGGAAAAATATAACATCTAAGATCTGTCGTTAGACGTGCAAAGCTAGTAGAGACATATAGCTTAAATACTTAGGAGTGTTATACCAACGAAAGATGGTACAACAACACATTGACTAGCGTGGGAATAAATACAAATTGAACACTACATTTTCTGTTTTTAATCTAAAAATACCTTTTAATTCTGTTTGTTTTCTTTGTTTTAAAAATGATGCGCTACTTTGTGTCGCTAGATAAAAGTTTGTAATCTGACAAAATGGAAAAAGAACCAGGAGCGCTTTGTGTTGCGATAAATAAAATCCCAACAGTTGATACAAGATGGCATAGTCCTTCTTATTAAAGTGGAGAGAGAGAACGAAAATTGAACTTCATTGCTTCATTACGGAGTCTCTCTGAATGCCCCTCTTTCGCTTTCTCTCTCTCTTTCTCTCTCTCTGATCAAACCCTGCGAAGGAGAAAAGCTTTGAGCTCAAAGTTAAAAGAGAAGCGGCGGAGCTGCAGCTCAGCACCACGGACAGCGAACCATGCCGTCATTTTCTACCCGTTCTGGTCAAGCAGTGGGAAAATCCTAAGAATGTGTCGAAGATAAAGAGGCTTTTTCTTGGACTTTTTTTTAACCTCTGTTCAAAGTAAGACGAACCCTGACTTTGTACATTTTTAGTCGATGTGCGTTAAATGTCTCTAAATTCCTTAAATACCGTGTTCCGCCATTATCTAAAACAAAAAAGCAAAAACGGAGTAGCTTTAGCAAGGGTTTATAATTTACCCTGTGAAACTCCTATTGCAGAATCCAGATGTATAAACGTAAATCCAAGCAAATGCGCTGTGCGTAAAAGCGGTGACTCCGCTCCGTGCCATTTGGCTTTGGTGCGCGGCGCACTGTTCGGCTCGCCTTGATATTTGGAAATAAGATTTTAAAAAAAAATAAATAAATATAGCGTTAATGAGGCTGACGTGAAGCTTTTCAAACTACACCAACCTCTCAAGTCAGATCTCACTGTCTCTTGTTTAAACTTAGTTATATTTGAGTGAAAACCTCTTTTTATTTTATCGACATAAGAAAAGCAGAAAGTAGCACTTCACACTTGCAGCTGTTTTACTTCTTCTTTCTTGCTCTAAAATAAGAACAGCACCGTCTATTTTCGGAATCGGGGGAATCACATCTGCATGTGGATTGTACACAATGGACCCTTCGGACCCGTACTGGTATCCACTCCCTCCGGAGCCCAACTCCTCCGGAGCCGCTGGCTCACCCTTCTTCTTTCCCTATCCTCGTCTCCTGAACGTCTCCTCCAACATGTCCACGCAGAGTGTCCCCTTCCAGGGCAGCAGCACCCCGGTGACCGCTATTATCTACCTCACTGTCTTCTTGGTGGGTCTGACCGGCAACACGCTGGCCATTTACGTGGTGTTGCGCTACGCCAAGATGAAGACCGTCACCAACATCTACATCCTGAACCTGGCCGTGGCCGATGAGCTCTACATCATCGGACTGCCCTTCCTCACCACTCAGAACGTTCTCTCCTACTGGCCCTTCGGATCGTTCCTCTGTCGTGTGGTGATGACTGCGGACTCCATGAACCAGTTCACGTCCATCTTCTGCCTCACGGTCATGTCCATGGATCGATACCTGGCTGTGGTCCATCCGATCCGGAGCACCAAATGGAGACACCCTCGCGTGGCCAAGGTGGTGAGCGCAGCGGTGTGGGCTGTGTCCTTCATCGTGGTCCTGCCGGTGGTCATCTTCTCTGATGTGCAGGTTTGTCTTTGGGCCATATATTTGTAGTAAGTCATCATTAAATTTCAACCAAACACATTCAGTTGGAAGGCAACATTTATATTGAACCCCAAAAGTGCAACAAATAATAAAATAAATAAATAAATAGATTGAAGATACTTTATTGTGTCAGTAACTACTGAAAGGTTTGACATAAAACATAAATTATTGATAAAGTATCTCGTTAAATAAATATAGAATTAATTGATTTGGTTATTGTGTTTACAAAAACATTTCATTATCTATCTAAAGGGGGCGCTAGGGCGCATCAGGATTTTTTTTTTTTTTTTTTTCTGCCAACCTTGCAGATCAAAGTTAGTGGGTGGGGCCGATGTTGAAGTCGAGATGATTAGTCTGAGGTAGACTTGCTCTGCAGGTTGCTGAAGTGGACCCAAACACAGCCAGGATTCAGACATAATCAAAGTGTCAAAAAAAACAACAAACAAACAAACTGTAGAACCTGTAAATAAGTGTGTATAAGCCGATTTTTAGCCTGGAAATCTACAACTAAAAGTGATAAGACCACAGTCTCCATTTGTATTGTGTTTTTGAACGAGATAAATTTGTACTATTTTCATATTAGTTGTTTTTAAGTTAGTTTTTGTGCTATATCTGATATTATGTTTATATAGGGCTATGTGTTTCAATGTGTTTCTAACTTCCCTTATGGGGAAAAAACACACATGGGTAAAATCACACATACACACCACGTGAGAAAAATCCTTTGTGATAACATGTCAGCAAAACATGTGACCTCCTGTGTTTTGCACACATTTCTCCATGGTGATAAAGTGTGAAACCTATGGAAGTTCACATGTCTGTCTTGTCCAAGGACACAATGACGAAGTGACACAGATAGAGCAGGGATTTGAACCAACAACCCATCATTTTACCTGCTGAGCCCAAAACAAACTGCATGAAAAGCTGAGGCGTTCAGAAACTGTTGGTTCCTTTAAATCCAGAATGAAACCTTCATTGTTTACTGCTATGGAGAAAAATTACCTTGAAATTCAATTTTCACAATTTCTTTTTTCCAATTAGCATTTTAACGGATGTTTTGTGTGATTTTACACATTTATTCAGTTATTAACTTCTGTTATATAATCACATCTTCAATATCCTCCTTTACTTTCTTTTTTTCCAAATAGTTGCATCAATGAAGATGTAGAAACTTTACCGGATTTTTAGCAGTCAATAATTTCCTCCTGTGCTGTTGGTCTGCTGTCCTGCTGCATCTCTGTTGTCCAAGATGTTGATGTAGTTTTATAGAACGTCAACCTTGATTTGTTTGACTTCAAGATTTTAAGATTTATTCATATGGAGAAATGAATCTTATTTCATGCTCAGCACTGAGTGAGCAGCTGACCAGTTTAGGAGGAATAAAATAGTTAATATAAAAGTTTCTTGACTTCTGCGTTAGGGATTTAATATTTGTTTTGTTAAAAAATGCCATTTAACCAGTTCTTATTTAAGTTGCATCACAATCATATGTGGAATGAGATGTGTGATCACATGATCTTTAATAAATGGATTTCTCTTGTTTTTACTGTTGTTTCACATGTATCCTACATGTGTTTTAATGTGTGTTTCACATGTTCTCCACTTGTATTTCATTGGTGTTTCACATGTGTGTTTTTCCTTTTTCTGACAAATGAAACACATTTTGGGCACATGTTTGATGCTCCACCTGTGAAGACGATGTTGGTTGTTTAAAGTGTTTTACGCAGTAAATGTGGTTTTATTGGAATGGAAATCATTTTAAATGGCGTCTTGGCAATAAATACTGATGTGTCACTTCAATGCACGTGTGACGACACAGCAATGCTTGCACTGACATAAAACCTGTGGTAATTAGAAAACTTACGTTTCACTGGGAAATGTAAGCACAAAGTTTCAAGAAAGTAATTTTTTTCTTACACTCGTTTTTTGCCTTTCTTGTGTATAGTCACAAAATATCTGCTGATGACTCAGCGAGCTCATTTTTCAAATGTTCCTCCTGCATAGTCATGGATCATTAATGAAGGTAGCAGCTCTTTCTCAGTGTCTGAACATATAAAGGGAGAAACATTTTAAATATAATGTGGTATTTTCACTTGTGTGCCATCAAACTTAACTTCTACCTGTGCGGGTAGATGGCGGACATACTAAAGGAGTTTGACAGATTGTGCCCTTGGGATAATATTTTAATAGCTAATTTGCGGTAATGCTACAAATACACAGGCTAATTATGAGGAGGAGAAAAAAGAGCCTTGCAAACCTAGTTAGTGGCTGCAAGACAAAGCAGGCTATTCTGCTCATGCAGTTGTTGAGGGAAACATGTTAATGCGTGCTTGTGCACAGCAAAGCAACGATGCCATTCAAAAATGGTGCAGATATCATATTTTGCTGTATCTTTCTAACTAATGCGTAAACCTTATGGTTTGAAATGTAACATCCGAACTGGTGGTAAGATACTGATTGCCAACAAAATCTAACAACGAAAGCTGCAAAGGCAGAATAATCAAATAACTGCAACTAAAACAAAACAAAAAAAAAACAAACTAAGGCACAAATAACAAGAAAACTCACATTGGCTTACAAGACAGAACCAAAGTTATGAGCAAAAACAGGATGATAATGGAGCGGAGGAACAAGTGTGCTGATTACCACACCCTGTTCAGGTGTGACAAAGAGAATCGACTGCCAAAGAAGCTGATTTAACACAATGAAATGGGAGCATCTGTGATAAGGTACATAACAGAAGTGACACAGAAAGAGCAAAATATTAGTTCTAAAATTTATCTCAAAATGCTAAAAAAACAAAACAAAAAATAGTAAACTTCTTGTTAAAACAAGAAAAACCTTCAGTAATAATAAACTGATTCTTCAATCTTCCACTTACTGCCAAGCTCATACCAATCTGTTTGAAAAAGATGTTTGTTTTTCCTCTGATGTCACTCAGGACATGTTCAACTCCTGCAACATGAACTGGCCGGAGCCGAAGGACGTGTGGTCGACGGCCTTCATCATCTACACTGCCACAGTGGGTTTCTTTGGGCCGCTGCTCATCATTTGCCTCTGCTACCTGCTCATTGTTATTAAGGTACGTTTACATCACC
Organism: Poecilia latipinna; assembly: GCF_001443285.1. Taxonomy (NCBI): domain Eukaryota; kingdom Metazoa; phylum Chordata; class Actinopteri; order Cyprinodontiformes; family Poeciliidae; genus Poecilia; species Poecilia latipinna. Next base: position 43,634 of record NW_015114314.1, on the reverse strand, counting down.
CGTCTGTCACGCGTCCCCCTCTGGCGTTGAAGACGTATTAAACGTTATCACGTAGGTGAAGTCGTCCGGGGCCAGGGTGGGCTTCGTCAACCGGCGCCGTTCAGAGCGAAAGGTGACGCGCATGGTGGTGGTCATCGTGGTGGTGTTCGTGCTCTGCTGGCTGCCGTTCTACATCATCAACATGGTCAACCTGGTGGTCATCATCCCCGAGTCCAGCATCACGGCCGGGATCTACTTCTTCGCCGTCGTCCTGTCCTACGCCAACTCCTGTGCAAACCCACTGCTCTACGGCTTCTTGTCGGATAACTTCAAGCAAAGCTTCAGGAAGGTCGGCTGAAAATCCTCCGGCCTCGAAAACGAAACCACAGAGTTGATGAAGTTCTCGAAGTTGCCACGCCGTGTTGTGCAATAGTCAGACTTTGTTTTTCTTCTTGTTTATGTTGTTTCCATTACTCACCTTGTTTCCTGCTTTACTTTATTTGTTAGTGTTTGTGCTCTTTCTTTGGTCAAAGTCTTGGTTTTCCCATCGCGCCTCAGGCTCAGCATCGTCACTCCTGTCTTTCTTTATTCCTCACCATCTTCAGATGATTCACGTGGTTCTTCTTTTGGCAGGGTCCCCACTTTCAGTTGGTTTGAATAATAAAAAAAGAAAATGCAGCACATTTTGTGACATTAATGATTCCTGACCTATTTATAAAGTATCTATGACACTTCTGGGGTTGTGTGGTGGATGTGGATTGGGACGTGACCTTAAATTTCGTCAACATGCCATTTGTTACATTTTGCAGATCCTACATTTTATGTTGTTTTATAACGTAACATTTTGGTAAGGAAACAAATGTGGTGAAAGTGCAGTATTTCTCAAACGGACGTTTTATTGTGATCCATTACACGTAGAGCATGTATCTCAAGCTTTTGCTTTCATTTTTGTACATTTTTAATGATTATGGATTTCAGCACATCTGTCAATGCCCAGGGGTCAAACCCAGCAAGCCTCTAGACTTTACAGGTTTCCATTTGACCTGTAAATATTGGTGAGTATCCCAGAAAGCCAGAACCCTGACACCATGCCACTGAAGTGAGAAAAAATATATATTTATTTGCCCCGTACAGATTCATGGTCCCAATTCTTGGAAATCTCTCATGCGGCTTGTACAACCTTTCTAGAAAACCTCTAAAGCTGCTCTCTTGACCCTGCAGGTGCTCTGCGTTAAGGGTATGAGGTGTGCCGCCAATGGTGTCGATGACGGCGACCCCAGCGCTCCGCGCACAGAGAAAACTACGGCGCAGGACTGCATCCTGCTCTCCCCTCGTAACGAGGTCTACCACGACGCACAGAGCAGCCAGGTAGCCTCGTTATGTAGGTCGTGTCGTGCTGGAGGTAATGTGAAAAAGATGATGTTTGGTGCATATAAAGGAGAAGCAGGAGAATCAATGGGCTCTTTATGCACAGATTGCGAATGTCGTCTAATGTCATGCAGGAAAATCACATTATTAGCCTTTAAGGATGAAGAACTGACAGGAAACACTTTGGCTCAGGCAGCTTCATCAAGTCCAATAAGATGAGCTGTAAATCTGCCACGATGGCTCTGAGACTCCCTTTATGCTACACCAGCTGGTTCAATGTTATGAAAACATAAGTCACAAATTCAGACATTTAGTTGCTGATGTTTAGATTTGTGTGAAAGTGTTTTAGCTTCTCAAACTTTCCCACTTTTTCCTCATTTCGTACAACTACAAACTGTATTGCATTCAATTGGGATTTTATGAGCTAGACCAACACAAAACACTGCGTAACTATGAAGCTGAAGGAAACTGACTCGTGGTTTTCTTGCAGTGTTTACTAAAAATCTGAAAAGTGTGCCAGGTACAAGAAAAATCATCACAGAGTCGAAGAAACACACATCAGAGAGAAAGTAGTGGAGAAGTTGATGTGCGTTTGGATTATAAAACAATATCTTACTGCGCATTTTGTGTTTAATCCACCATCTGAAAACTGAGGGAGTGCAACACAACCAAAACTGGCAAGATGGATGCTCTCTTCAAACCGTTATGACCGAATATGAGCTAATCTGCACAGAAAATGAGCGACGATGTCAGCCTCTAGATCCACCCAGCTGATGGAGACAAACCTTCTCAGATATAAGAGAAGTCAACTTTGTTTTTGCAAAAGCGTTATGTCAGATTAATAAAATCTTCATCTCTTTTTCATTGAACTTGCATGTTACATTTTGTTGTTCTAACACGTAAAACCCCACAAAGCTAAAAAAAATAAAGCTTGTGATTTCAATGTGGGAGAAGATGGAGAAAGTTCAAGACTTTTTCAAGGCGCCGTCTCCTCAGTAATTTTACCCATTGAAACTACAATGTATTTTCTCTCAGCAATAATTGTTACACATTTCGCTAACCTTTTCTCCTTGCCTTGCTCAAGATCTCACCCCACCCCACCGACTGTTTTGGCCCCCACGCCGCCGCCGACCTGAACCGCTCCACCCCTAAATACCAGCTTTCCTCCACGTTCGCGGGAACAGCCGCTGCTACGGCCGGAAACTCCTTGATCACTTCTGAGGCACCCGAACCTCCCACCACCACGGCCCTGACCACCGCCTCCTCCTCTGCCTCCGTGGCTCCGCAGGAACAGCAGTGAGTGGATTCTGGGTCCCAGACTGGGTCTGCAGAAGAGAAACAAAGAGAGGCTGGACTTACCGTTTCAGATATCAAACCTAAAAAAAAAAAAAAAAAATGTTTTTCCTTCAAACTGCAAGCTCATTTGAAACAAATTGCCGCACTTCTGCTTCTCATTGTGTGACAAACTGTTGAAGATTTTTGTTTACCGAGCCCATCTCTTCATTAAGCCTCCCGCTGACATAAGTGCCTTTTCATCAGCTCTCGATAATCATCTCAGCTCCTAAAGGAAGGCAGAAACTTCCACACAATCTTTTTTGTGCGTGTGCTTTGTGTCAAGGACTCTTTCAGCTTGTAACCATGTCTACGCCTACTAGAGCCAAATGCCTTTTACGTTCAGAAAGTAGAATCCGTGCAACTTATTTAGTGTAACTAACACCAATGGTTTAATTTGTACTTAGTGGGTTTTTTTAATTTAATGCTCAAACTAATTTCTTATCATTTACTATACAGTGATGATCAAACTTAACATCCTTTCATCAAGAGCATTAATATCTCATTCAGTTATGAACTGAGCCTTTCTTTTTCTATGAAGAAGTGATTATACAACATGCAACTTCATTAGCTCCACGAATGACAACTTATTGTGATTTATGGTTTTCCCTTCATCTGCATATTCAATCACTCTTTTTCAGCTGATTAGTTTCTTGCCACAAAGCCGGACCTTTATGCAAAGTCCGCGTCATTTTAAAACACCCTACTTTGTCAAAGTTTCAACTAGTTGAGCCAAATTCTCACCTTCTGCAGAGAGGAAACTGGTAAGGACATGTAAGACTCGTGCCTGTCATTGAGTGGAAACTGCTGCGACACCAGTGTCATTGTCCACAGTTGTAGTGAGTTTGTGGCAACCGAGAAGTGTCTGCTTCAAAATCAGGACCTTCAAATTTCAAAAAAAAGAAGAACTTTTGGAAAAGTCTAGAACACAAAGTAGGTAAAAGAATAGAAAATGATCGCAAACCCAGATCAAAACAGGTAAACATTCACCTCACTCCCAAATCTTCTACCCTATCCTGACGATGGTCGAACCAGCTGAAATGCTTGTTTCTTTCCAGGAGAATTATCCAACGAAAATGATCGCTCTCTCTCTCTTCTGATTAAAACATGAGCCAGAATTAGACCAGAAGCTTGGTGATGGTAGGTTGGCCATTTTCTTCCTGCGCTAAGTAAAATACTCACTTACAGAACAGTCTGTGCTTTCTACCATTCACTTGGATTCCCACTGATGTTTCTACCGGGCCAATCAGTGAACAGAAGAAACTGTGAAGGACGACGTCGTTTCTTTGCGCTGTAAATTCAAACTTGTGTACCAAATCTTTAAAAAAAAAGCACCAATTGCATGTTGTATAACCTTTGCTTTCCTGTAAAAGAATAGCTCAAATTATTCACAAAAAAACCCTAATTAATATAATGCTGACATGGTGATTTTGATGGATTAGCATCTGTATATCTTATGAAGTCTAATACTGTATATTATGTGTATATTTTTAAACCAGGCTTGTTGCTGTTTTCTACAGTGAATGTAACCGGTTGGCAGCTCGGAAAAACCCTCAGCCAGCATCAAACACGAAACCTCTGACCTCTTTGCGCTTTTACTGTGTGTGTGTGTGTGTGTGTGTGTGTGTGTGTGTGTGTGTGTGTGTGTGTGTGTGTGTGTGTGTGTGTGTGTGTGCGTGTGTGTGCTCAGCTTTATTTGTGTCTCTTACATGGATTTGTTTTCAAAAAAATGTTTTTTAAAATCCACATCTTCTGTGAGCAGATTGCTTCCTGGGTTATTGTGGGCTTTAGCTTAGACTCATTCCGCGCTAAACACTAGATGAGGTATTTAGATCTAAGCTGCCTTTACGATCATATTTTCACTTGAGCTTTTAGAAATTATTATTGTTGAGATGTAACTGGGACACTGTGAAAAGGACAATTTTACTGCCATTAATATGCGTATGTATAACTTAGTGGTGTAATCACAGTTCAAATGAGTTTCAAGCTCAGTAGTTTTGCATTTGAAGCCCAAGGATTTTCAAACTAAATTTCTGTGTGTTGTTTGTGTGTTTTGTCTCTTCTTGTAGTCACATCCAACAATCATCCGTCGTGTAAATATGTTAAGTTAATTTAGGACGTCGTATAAAGAAAGCAGAGACTTTTACTGACAAAGCACTTTAGTGCATAATGTGAGAGTAGAACATCTGATGGGTTGTTGTGCCTTTAAGGTTTTGGAAAAGTCTTTGTTTTTTTCCACCAGTGCAAAGAAGCTGATTGGTCGAACACGATCAAGTGGAGCCAACAATTCAGAGAAAATGAACCAAGGTTGTTCATCATAAAGGCTTTTATGCACAAATTTCTTGAATACTTGATAGTCATTGTTGTGAAGATGTGCCGGTGCTTTGGATGTCCTTGAAATAAAATGTTTTTAAAAATCTGATCATGTCTTCATCTTCTTCTTCTTCTTTTTGCTGTTGCACAAACACGTCCTAACAGACTGAATCAGACTGAATCTGTGGAAGGAAAATAAGCACTGAGTGGATTTTAGGAGGTTCACAATGTGAGCAACAGGCTTTGCGTCGACCAGATTGGTTCTGCTTTCAGGCTCAGGTCGAGGTCCGGGGTTGTCTCAGGTGTTCCCTCTCTGAACCTGAAAACTCACTACAGAATGAAAACTGACCACTGGCAACAAACTATGTCCTCTGTAAGTTTTAGGGGTTTCTGTTATATTGATGGTGCCTTCTAAAAGTATTCGCATCCCCTAAGGGGGCGGCGTTATGTATTTTACAGTCACATAGTGTAGTTTTATAGCTGTTGATGGCTGATATCGTCTCAGCGGAGGGTGACAGCATGGATAAGATGGTTAAAACTTGCACAAAAATTGTTTTTCTACTGGCAAAACAATCCCTTACACATGCAAAACAAGTTTTCTGAGTCAATAAAGAAGGCTAACATTAAGCTTCTGGAGAGGCCCCGACTATATCGCTACTTGAAATGCAAAAACTGTGATTAAAACCTGGGTCTTGAGTAAATTCTTACTCATGTACCCAATTATTGTTTATAAGACTCACTTAAGGTCCCAGGAGGAATTGCTGCGAGCCTCTGACTAGACCTGCTGTTACAGTTTTGCTCAAAAATGAACAAACAGGCCACATGTTGTTGTAGAAAGGATATTTGAAAAAGCACAAAACATCTTCAAGTTCATAATGTGATATAATTAGCTAGCCTCCAACACACACACACACACAAGCACAAACTGATGAATCTACAGATTGTTCACTGCATAAATGTCAATATTCAGCCCAACACCTCTAGAGATAAGCGTGACGGAAAAGAATACAAAGCAGTCAAATCCAATAATGTAGAAATGATCTCTCTTTCACATCTAATTTGTTTTATACTCAGAGGGTCACGCAAACACACACACACATGTGGCTCAGTCCAGACAGTATACACAAAAACCAGACTTGGGCTGATGTAATCACAGAAGAAGGAAAGCTGCAAACCAGAGACCATGTGCCACAACACAGGACTGAAAGAGCAAAAGGCTGAACGGATAAACAGCAAGGACCGTTTGGAGTAATGCTACACCTGTAGCCAAGTCCTTTCTGAACCATCTTTCATGTGATTTATGATTTTAAAAACCTCATCATTCATCTTCATAAACCATAAAGAGTCTTAATGCGTTCACTGTCATCGGTTAATTGGTTGGGTCAAAATATTTAGCTACATTTTTCTCTGACTGAATAATAATTTCAGGCACTCCGTTTGCCACCTGTAGACTTGTTCTAGGACAAACCTGCATGTAAAGAACCAAAAGACAATCCGACAAGCAGGGTTCTCTCAGAACAAATCAGCAGCTCGTCACAGGGCAACACAGAGTCTCACGGGGCAAACAACCTTGCAAAAAACTCTCATACCTGAGTTTAGAGGCTAATAAACCTACCATGCATGTTTTTCATTGGTGGGAACGAGCTGGAGTAACCAGCATGAACTCGTACATGCATGCGGAGAATAAGCTAAATGCAAGCAGATGGTAGATCGCAACTTTCAAAAACTTCATTTAGAAACAGCAATTTCACCCTGCAGCCCTAACAGGGATGCGTCTTCTTTAAAAGCTTTCAGGCTAGCGCTGCATCCATTAGCAGTTTTGTGCATGAATGTTTTTAATTGGTTCATGAGTAGCAGAGATGTAACTCTGTCAGTCCTCAAATGCGACAGACGGGATTTTTCCCTGCTTGTTCCTTTCCTCAGAATTTCTCCTGAAGCAGTTTCAGTTTCAATTTGATTGTTTGTCTTTTCTTTTCCAAACTCAGTCATGGAACATATTATTGTGATTATCAGTAGGTTAATTGCTGATTCTGTCAGCAAATACTCTGTAGCGCTTGCAACTCAGAAAGGCTTAACTTGTTATTTTTGATGATTCCTTCTTTTCTTATAATATCTAATGTTTATCGTGGATTATGGAGATCAAGCCAACAATCAGCTGGAACTGCAAACTGGTTTTATGAGAATCTAATATTAAAACATGTTTACATTTATCTTAAGCAATTTTATTTAAAAATAAAACAACAGAAAACATGCCAGTGGAATAAACTCAGAGACTGAACGGAGATGCCGAAGGTAAAAAAAAAAAAGTAATTTTCTATCATTTTCAGACATTATCAAAGAGCGCTAGCGCTGGGATCAGAAAGCTCTTTTGTTCTGTGAAAACGTGGAGCTACTGAAGAGCAAAGAGGTTTTCCACTGCTCTCCCCGAACGGCTCCAGTCAACATCCTTTTAAAAGTAAAAGCGCGCACACAATACAAAGAAAGCAGCTATTTAAATACTTGTATAAAGGTGCTGCAATCAGCTGTGAAAAAGCCCGGAGACGTTAGAAGAAGAGAGCTGCATTAGAGCTGTGAATACTGACGAAGAAACGGCTGGGATGAATCATAGCAACACATCCGCTTAATTAAGCAACTGGGTCTCACTTACAAAAAGACTAAAAAAAATAATGATTTATATTGCACTTAACCTTTGATAGAAAGTTAACTGAAAACTGAAACAGACGTAAAAGTAGACAAGGTCAAATTGACCCCTTCAACAAGGTCACTGTGTCTTTCTGTCGAGTTGTGACTGCAGCTGACTTTAGTTAAGATTGTTCAATTATCCAACTATGCGTCTCTACATTAGTGGATGTTGTTCGCTGGAAAATTACTTCCAGCCATATTTGCAGCAGAGATTTTGAAAGAGAGAGAGAGAGAGAGAGAGAGAGAGAGGTGGAGTGCTGCAGCAGGCGATCTACCAGATGTGCGTACACCTCTGTGACCAGAACCCTTTATTCTTTTCCTCCACTGTTTCCCAGGTTACCTCTGATCACATTTCCTCCTTTCTCACTCAGTAGGGAGCCTGACTTCAAGAGGAGCAGAAGGACCCTCATGCCTGCTAACAAACCAGCCCCTCTACCCAACACTCACCCACCTGCTACACACACATACACACTCGCGCGCACACACACAATGCACACACACCTTCACGCTCAAAGACACAAAAATCCACAAGGTTTTAGTGAATCTTTGCAGACATAGGTAGAGGAATCTGTCGGCGTCCACAGCAGTCCCCTGGAGTGAAGCGATCATGCAGCCCCAGGGCTGACCTTAGCAGCTTGTCAGAGGACATTACTGTCCCGTGGGCATCAAGAGAAAAACATGCAAAGGAGAAAAACACAAGACAGATATTGTTATAACAAGTAGGACAAAAAGCTGCTGCGTTGTCCTTCTGCTACATCTGAGCTTATTAGAAAATGGAAGTGCGTTCGATATTTTCGTTCCAGATGGAATTACATGTAAATGTGGAGATAGGCATGTTAGACAACAGATGGACGGATATGTGTATGTAATTTATTTATTTTTTTCATTCATATATACGTAGCTCAGTTACAAGCTTCAATGTAAAGCGTGTTACCAATGCTGTTCGCTCCGCTGCCTTTGCGTGAACTTGATCTTCTGGTCTCAATTGACGCCACAGAAGCAGAAGAACAGCGAGAAAAGAAACCAAGTGAGGCATTAAAAAAGGGCTGCAGTTACTCAATTACAGTAAAATATAAAAGACGCCTTTCGGGACCAATCATGTTAAATATGAGCATCTTCTCTTTATGGTTTGTGTAAGGAATCTGACTTTATGGCAATGTCGTCTTTTTATCGATAGGTTCAAGTGGTTTGTGGGTTTTTTCAACGTAAAACACTCACTTGTTATCAATCCAGCTGAGAGCACAAATGCACATTTTTACCTTTAAAGCACTTCAGAGCTGAATGAGTTTAAGCTTCTCCATCTTCTCTGGATGTACGGCGGTGTTCAGCCGCTAGTCTAAAACAGTGGAAAAATATCTCTTAGCTATTTGAGTTTCCTTGGAAGTCTGAAAAGTCTCGGTTCAACGTTTTAAAGAAAGTCGCTGCTCCTAAAACCCTTTTTTTATATTCTATGTTTTGCTCTTGTTTGCATCAATAGAGCCTAAAAAAAATATAGAGGTAGTTTATTATGTAGTTGTGCCATAAAGAAGAAAGCAAGTCCAATTGCAGATGCGTATGCAAACTATCCAATGTGTCGGTAAATGCTAAAACAACATTCAGAGACCGAGGTAACCTTGGTCGAGTCTTATGCACAAAAACGAAAAGGATTTTTGAGTTGCTTTCGTTTGTTCAGACTCGGATTCTTTCCTCGGTCCACCAGGCATCATGTTAGCCTCAGTGACCTTTGCTGAAAGAGCAGCTGCAGCGGCTGTATCGAGGAAATAACCAGGACGTTCGTACAACGGAACTTTTAGTTAGAAAGCTTAAGGGTGAAATAATTCATCAGACAACTGTTTTGACCAGAAATTATTTTAATTAGAAGGAATACTTTGTAAAAATGTCCCCAGCTGCTGCTTGTCAATGTCTTCTAGCAACATTGAAACATGAAAAGACGTTTCTGATAAGAGTCTCGGCGTCGTGCCTCTGAGCCTGCATGAAGTTTTTTCAGTTTTAAGATCAGATGAGTTTGCTGATAAAGTAATGTACATTTACACTCCATTTTTTATTTACCTAAATTTATCATTTCAACATTTCTTCCCCTTTTTCCTCCTTTTTGTATTTTTTGTTTTTATGTGACACTTTGTGCTCGTCTTCTGTGGATTGTTCCTTGATTTTCCTGTAATTTTTTTCTGAATTGCCTCAAATACTGGCGTTGCAAACCACTAGACTCACAAAGTGTTTTTTCGTTTGTTAGTTTTTTTTTTGTTTTTTTTTTTGTGAATGCTGTATGTTTCTCTCTGCGTTAGTAACTCCTCTGCAGTCCTGCAGAGCTTTGCAGCAGCTGCTGAGGACGATAAAAAACATTATCGAATGTCAGCGCAACTACAAAACCCCTTCTGAAAGGACGGTTAAATAAGAAACTACCCATTTGGGATGTTTTTGATGGGCGCCCCGCTCCAATTTAAATGTCACACGCAATAACAAAGAACCGAGCGACACAAATAAAGAAAAAACTACTTCTTCTTCCTGAGACGCCTCAGAGTCAGAGGAGCCAGAAAGATGTTCGCCGCGAGAGAAGCTGACGCTTCGTCTTAAAGTCTAATCAGCCACCTGCTGCTTGATTCATTCATTAAAATCCTGCTTTCAGCCTGTTTACCACAAATTTGTGAATAAAATACAAACCTCTCAAATCAGAGCAAAAAAGATGACCACTGTTTTTCTTTGTGTGTGTAAAAAAGTGTTTATTGTGCTACCCTGAGGTTCTCTGCCTTCAAGAGATCCACTTGAACCAGATGGAGGGGTTTGGTGGTAGAAGAGCACAAACACATCAGCTGCTCTGCAGGGTTTTAACAGGCCACACGCCGGCTGCTTTTGCAGAGAACAAGGCTTCCTCGAGAGAGCGGCTGAGTTGTTTTGGGTTTTCACACACATGTAAAACACACAGCTTCACCTGCTTGTGGGTTGGCTGAGTTAGTTTATTAAATATGCATTTGGTAAAAGCCTGGCACCTGCAGCCCTGGCAGTGCAGAGGACATTTTTTGCATTTTTTTGAAAGACAAATTACTTTTTGAAAAAAAATAAATAAAAATAAATAACAGTCTATGACAGTCTTGTGTTTTTTGTTTGTTTGTTTGTTTTGTTTTGTTTTTGCAAAAATGATCAATATTAAAACTGGAGAACTTGAATAATATAACAAAAAAATATAACAATATAAGTTATATTGTTAAACAGTGGGAGAGCACTATGTTTATTTCCATTTAAAATTCATAAAAAAGAGTAATGACAGAGGCCAGCGAGACAGGAAGTGTGGGTGACGTGTCCCCCCCCCGTACATTATGCCCGTGTCTTCAGCCCTGGGGGCCACTGGCCCCTGCCGGCCCCTGTGTAGAACCACCCATGTTTGCCATAATCTTTTAAAATGTCTGTCAAGGCGGTTGCATTCCTCCTCGTTATAAATTCTTTATTTGCAAGTGGCGCCTTCCAGTTACAGTTAAATTGAACTGAAGAGTCAAAACAAACATACCATAAAATTTAAAATAAAACAGACAACACTCTGAAAAGTTGAAATAACTGTAAAAAAAAAAAAAATCAGACAATTTGAATTTCCCTCTTTTGTTTTGCTTCTAAAATTTTCTTCTGATTCTTATGGAGTTATTTTTGTTTTGTTTTTTTAGTTCAAATGTCATTCGAATACCACATGGAGGCACCAGATGACCAGCAAGTTCAAACTTTTTTCTTTTTTTTTTTTTAAATGAAGAGCAGAAGCAACTGTAAGATCATCTTTTCCATCCACTATGCAGACTTCCTTGCAATAATCTAACTGCATCTATCAAAAGAAATAAAGCAACAAGCATTGTAGACATGATGGACTGATTTAGTTGCAATCTAACACTTTAAAAAGTAAGGTAGGTTTTTAAAACTTTTTGGGGGGTTTTGCTGTATGGGTTTAGGTCAGAGCTCTTTTCTGTCTGTGTCGTATTTATATGCCTTTATTTTTGGTCCAAAATGCCTCCATCTGTCTGTGGAGACCCTTCCTCTGTCTGTCTGCAGGGTCCGCCCCAGCTCCCCCTTTCTTCCTGCACTGCTGCAATAACACAGACAGAGGCCTCAGTAAGTGCCGTTTTCCTGGCTGGTGGGAGGACCCTCCCCATAACCAAACAGGAGCCGAGCTCATTTTACCTTCAGCCTGTCCAGACCGGACCAGTTCAGGCCAGAAAAGTACAAAATACACCAACCGGCTCCAACAACCCTGCAGGTTGTATTTACAGAACTCAGTTTGATGTGCGAGTGTTTCAGTCAGGAAGAAACCAGACAGATTAGGTGGCGGAGATGCAACAAAAAGGATGAATCAGCCTTTCAAAAAAATATATGCAAAAATTGTATAAAATTAAAGGGCAAGGAGATGAGCTTCACTGTCTGATAAGCCTGAGCTCCGTTATTCATTTCATCTGTCGGTGAGTCAAACACTGACAGACATTTATAACTCACCAGGTAGGTAAGAAAATGACTTGAAAAACATTTTCATTATGCCCTAAATACTGTTTTGTTTTATCAAAGTAAGTCAGTCTTATCAGGACTGAGCTTGATGAGACCGCTTCAGTTTATTTACCCATCTTCTGCTAAGTGACGCCTCGAGATTGAGTTCATATAAGAGATTAGATTACATTTCAAGCTGTCATCTGGCCTAAATTATCTCTCCAATTACACGTATTCTGATGAAACCCTGATGTTTTGCGTTCATCTGCAGCTTTCGTGAAATCACCAGAAATACTCGCACAGAAACTTTGGGACGTTCTTGTGACAGAAATGTGACATTAAAATCAATTTTCCACACATCTTTTTTCCTCCTCAGAAGGTTTGTGATAAATTTACAACTGCTGACTTTATGTGAGCAGATAAATGGAAATTAAAAGTTCAGGCCAGTGACCGTTTTAATGAAGGCGGACTGTTGGCAAAAAACCTTCGAAGCTGATTGAATGTAGAGTCGTCAGGCGGCTGTTCCTGTTTGGTTTTTCTCCAGCGAGCGTCACCAGGAATTTTGTGGGTACAAACCCATGTCCTACCATAATCTGCAACACATTTAACAGTGATTCAATAGGAAATTAGCTAATTTAAAGTCCCTAAAAGGCTTTGCTGTCTACTCAGAAACATCCTCGTTTTGGTTGGGTTTCCCAAAAGCTGAACATTAAGATAATATCTGTCATATTGAACGCTTTTGTCTTTTATTAGTGAGGTTATGCTCATTATAAAAACTGTTATTTTCAGGGACAATGTTCTTAAAAGCTAAATCTGTCTTTAAAAAAAACAACATCACTTCAAGTAAACCAGCTGATTTTAAAAAAAATCCTTGCTTCTGTATGCTTGTTGGATTTTCAAACAAACAAAAAAAATCCAAAATACAAAGAAAGCATAAAGCAATCAAAGAAAGCAAGAAAATATGTCTGGGATCATTTGTTGCATCAGAATGATGCATCGTTTGATTTGAGAGCAGATTTCAGTCTGAGCAGTGCTTCATGTACTGGCACCATCAACTACTATAACATTTGGCGTATTGTTTAGTATTTTATTTGAAAGAAGAAGAAAAAAAAAACTCAAGTCACTTTTTAGATGGAGCTATGGATTTTGACAAGGTCTATAAATGTTTATATAGTTCAATCCTTCATGCAATATTTGCTTCCACTCTCTGTATGCTGCCAGTTTTGGCCAAAGCTTTTGATCTTAAACCTGGTAAAAGGTTTTTTATTTGTGCTGAAAAGTGAAAAAGACTAAATAAAATTAAAAAAAATTATTAAACCCCAAACACCTTCAGAGTCACTCGAATATTTACCTGCAGTGGAACATTTTGTACCTCCTTTTCACACGTGTTTTGGCTCCACGGCTCAAACCCTAATGCAGCGAGCCGACGCCAGCCAGGATGAGGTGAGAGTGATATTGTTGTGATTCTTTTCTTTGTGCAAAGCACCAGATGCCTGCAGGGAGAACCGGTGGGACCCGGCCAAGTCAAACACCGGGGAAACGCCTCAAACACGTGCCACGCACAGCTTCAGGAAGTACTGCAGGGAGGACGAGGGAGATGTGAGCAGGGAGGAGCGTCTGGTCCTGAGGCCTGCCTTTCACATTTGTCACATTTTCAGCAGGCGCTGTAGTTTAATCTGGAAACGCTTGTCCCGCTTGAGATTTCAAATACTGGGAAAAAAAAAAAAAAAAAAAAAAAAAAAAAACATTTACTGTGTACTTTAGCAGTGTTGCTGTAACATGAGGTGAGTATTTTATGGAGTATTTTACAATCCTTACACAGTGGAACAAGGATGGTGTTTTTATTTATTTTTTTATCTGTTTTTAACCCACAGATTGTTAGAAATTTGGTTATAATTGAAAAATCAACAAATCAGTTCAGTAGATTCTAAGATAAGAATGGAAACGTAAACATTAGCTGTGAAAGGAAGACACTTTTGAGAACTTCTTTCTGGAGCACAATGCAGTGACGAGAGCTCATTATTTTCCCAAATAAGGAACGTTTAGGAAAACCTCATCAGACTCATAGACTCCTAACAGAAGAAAAATGTTGAAAGAGCAACTGATAAGAGCTTATGACCCCATTCCCTAATCTTTTTGATGAGCAATTGCATATGTGACCAATATCAAGATATTGTGACAGGAATGCAATGGCAACACAATGTTTAATAATCAGAGATTTGGTGATTTAGATACACGACATCTGTTTTTCCTGCATTTAGTTTTCCTATTTATTAAATACTTCATTTCCAAATCCGTCATCTTAGCTGAAACTTCTCAATGCAAATTAGCACAGAACCATATAAAAATGCCGCCGTGCAGAGAAAACTCTGCCCTCTGTGACAGATGCCCCGAAGGCCTCGACTCTCATCTTGTTTTACGTCTCTCCGGGTTTTTGATGAGGTCCTGCAGGCGGGGGAACAACAATCTGTTCTCTTTGAGGTAGCTGTCTCAAGCACAGCCTGCAGAAGATCAGGATCAAGAGAACCTCTATTGACATTTTGAAGCACTGTTGTGACAAAATAAAATAAATAGAAAACTGCGCTGTGAAGGGTGACCATGTCTTTTATTTTTTTAAAAAAGAGGACATTTGGCCCCAGTCCTGGAACACTTTGATCATACTCTGTTTACTTAATGAAGACTTTTGACATATTTAAAGAGCGACTGCTCTATAAGAGATCAGCTTTTACAGGTCAATAAGTACAAAAATGACTTATGACCCTATTATTTTTGCATTTAGCAAAAAGAAAATAATCACATTATTAGCCAAAACATAACATGTAGTCTGTTTTTATGTAATAGTATTTGAGCTTGTATGTGAGTTTGTATGTTAAATGCAGTTTCTAACTGCATCAACATACTTTTCTGCACTAAAATGTTTTTTTTTTTTATTATTAGTCTGATCCAATATTTTAATTTCAAATGTTATGTTTTCATTAGCTGTTAAGAGAAAGAATCCTCAGTACTCACTTAGTGAGTTGAATTACTGAAATAAATGAAATGTTCAATATTATTCATTTGAAAGGTTTCCCCAGAAAAATCAACAGCAACGTCAAGCTAAGAATCTGCCCGCACCTTAACTCAAATGGTGACTAAAATAAATCATCATGTCGGAAGGACGCGCAGTAATAAGATTCCTCCTCTGTCATTCTCCCAGGATCTCAGCGGTGGCTGTGGGAACTGCACGGAGTGGAAAGAGGAGGAGAGAGGAAGTTCTCCCAAACTTTTTTTTTTTTTTTTTTTCCTCCCTGAAAAGTCTCTGGAGACGTTCCGTTAGATTTCCAGAGGAGGGGGGTTTGATCAGGAAAAAACGTATAACTCTGTGTGTGAAGACAAAAGCGGACTACGAAGTCAGAAGTGTATCCCTCTTTTTTTTATTTTTCTCTCTTTACTTGAAAGCCGTGAAAAGTGGAAACGCGTGTTTTTTTTCTTCCTCTTCTTTTTCTTCCTTTTTTTTTCCGTTTTGTTTGTTTCTTCCCAGCCTGACGGGACTTAGCACCATCAGAGGCGATGAGATGTGAGTGAGCTATGCCTTGTGGAAATGGACAGACTTTATCCAAGCGAGAACATGGCGTCTGCGTCCCGAGGCTTAGCTTCTTTCCCGGTCTGCTTGTGGCGCTGTGCTGCCTGGAGGTGTGGGGCTCCGGGCCGCACGGCGGCGGCGGCTGCAGCCCCTGTCCCGTTAACTGCAGCTGTGCGCCAGCGGGGCCCCAGCGGCTCTGCGTCGTTAATTGCTCCAGCCTCGGACTGGAAAGAGCCCCAGCGGCTGCTGAGTTTCCGCCGACCGTCAACACGCTGTGAGTATTTCACAGGATGAAAAAAAAAAAAAGCAACAACAAAAAAAGTTACGCAGTACATAAATATCGGTTATTTCAGAGCCGGCCCGAGGAATTAGCGAAAAGGTTGCTGCATTGAGCTCCGAGGCTTGCGTCCTCCTCCCTAAAAGTGTTTCACCGCTCACACAATATCTCAAATTTGAAGTTAAAGAAATTATTTATAATTCCCAAAAAAAAAAAATTTGACCTATAGACCAGAAATACAATAGCTATAATAATACAGAGGAGAAATATTTATCATTTGATAAGGGTCATTCATTTATTTATTTAATCGACTATGTAACTAAAAACCTCATAATAAAAAATATTCAAGTGTTTCCTCCTTGCTGCTTCTGCTGGATTATGCTCTTCTTCTATGGTCAAAACGACACTAATGGAATAAATTTAACCTTGAGTTAAAAATCACAACACTATCACAGTGTTTACACAAAATTTAAAAGCAAAAGGACGTTGCATAATCTAGCATTTTTTTGCACTCTATTTTAACTATAAGCAAACAAACAAGTCTTCAAATAGCATTACCTCATTATGAGTCATTAAGTGACTCATAATAAGTCACTTTTTAGGAGTGACTTGATTCACACCATGACTCTCTGAGCTGAACATGTGTTTCTTGGAAGTGAAAGGAAGGTGTAGTCTTTCAGCCAGCTGACCGGCAGCCTCTTTTTAAGGAACAACAAGATTTTGGACCCACACATTTCCCACACAGCCACTGAAGAAGTTAATGCAACAAAACAACACACAAAAAAGAACAACCCCTAAAATAGTAGAGAATCAAATCAAATCTTCAAGTATTATAAACAAACCAAACAAAACTTTTTGTCTGGTTTTTTGTCTGACCTTGAAACTGTGCAACATTTAGAGGTTTTAGTTGCTATTAAAAACAAAAACAAAAAACAAAAAAAAAAAACAAAAAACAACCTTACCTCAAATACTGCTGTCTGGAAAACAGATCAGCAAGTTAGAGAAATACATTTTTTTCTAAAAGTTTATTTACTGTAATTTATTTAAGAAATAAAGCAATCTGGAATCTGGAACCCAACATCAAAGTCGCTTAAGGGCCCCATAAAATCTTGGACCGGCTCTGGAACATCCAAATAGTTTAACCAAGTCTTTCCACTTCACATCATTTGCTTTACAACAACAATAAAAACAATAGCTTCACGTCTAATAACAATAAACCTTTTGAGTATCTCTGTTTTTCTTATTTTCTGTATGTTTTACAGCAGATTAAATACTATTTTGCTACTTCTGACTGAAATCACCATCAAGTTAATTCACCACATTATTGTGTTAGCTTTTTTTTTTTAATGCGTTATTTTTCTCTTCGTGATTCTTAATATATTCTGTCAAGCTGTATATCAGATGTTGTGTATATACTCATTTATGGAGCATCTTTGCATTAATAGTCATTTTTCATAGGATTCTATTATATTTTCATCATTTTTTTTTCACCTCAGCAGCTAAAATAATTATTACCATATCAGACAATTAGATATAGTCACGGCTGACAGATGCTATGTTTGGATGAATGTCATCCTTTTGGCTTGCATGTCGTCTGCACTGTGGAACATATTGAGCTGCAAAGGAAACTGGGATTTAAAGGAATAACAAACATGAAGTCATTCAAATGAGCATTAAATATAGAAAGTTTGGGTAATGTCTGATACGAGTTTCAAAGGTCAAATAGCTGATGACATTGTGTGTGCATGTGTGTGTGTGTGTGTGTGTGTGTGTGTGTGTGTGTGTGTGTGTTTGTGTGTAAGTGGTCACCTAAACCTTAAAGCTGCTGCTTGCGGTGTGGATCAGTCCTGAGTTTCTGGTCTGGTCAGCGAGAGAACATTATGTTCTGTGCTGTTGGAAGCCATATGTTACCCATTATTTATTTTCACTCCGTATAATCTTTATTTAACCTAAAATCTTAACTTGCTCCGGCTCATATATAATCACTGCGTTATTTTTTTCTTAAGGTCTTGGATATGCTGGAAACTTCACATAAAAAGCTGCGTAGTTCATACATCATCTTTTTCTTTTCCTTTTTTTTTGTGTGTGCGTGCAGAAAATCAATCTCTGCTCCATCTAAAGAATGTATATGTTGGCTCATTTTACATGTGTGTATTTTTCTTGAATGCTATCGATTCCAGTTGCATAAGAGAAGACAAGCAACTTGTTAAGTGTTTCATTAATTACAGACAGATTCCCAGTCGGGTCAGAATAACTGACTGTAACATGCGAGGCTTTACTGAGGTGTTAATTATCACTTTGCTCCATGTAGGTGATTGACTACGAACACTATAGACATTTACTAATTAGGCGTCTGGCTCATGTTACCGGAAGAAGACACTGAAAGTCTTACTCTGAATTAGGCAAGAATAGACGTTCAGGCTTAGAATTATTCATCTGCTGTGCCTGCAATGTGTTTAAAAGCCTGCTGTTTGTTTTCTGTCTCATCCCTTCGTTCTGTTTCTTTAGGGAATATACTTCATGCATTAGAAAGTACGTGTTTGTTTGGTTGACTTTTTTTTTTTTTTTGGATCAGTGCATCTCAAATGGTGCCACATCGCAAGAAAAATGCATTAGGATCTGAGTTTAACATGCAGGTTGTTGCACCAACGAAAACATTTCACGTACACCAGATTCTCCAACGGGTTTCGGTGGGGGCAGTGTGATGCTGGGGGCAGAATCTCCCTCGCTGGAAAACATGTTTGTCCTCACAGGAGAAAGTCTCAATGCCATTTCTCTTTTGTCGAGTCTCACTCTAACTGGTTCTCGTCCGGTTCGGTTCTAGTCTCGGTTTGTTCTTTGCCGCAAAGGGGAACTTCACGGTTGTGGTTCCGATGGACTCAAATTAGCCCAGATAATTCAGTTTGTTTGCATTTTAGAAACTAAGTGCTGACCCAAACATAATGAGAACAGCTCAGATTAGCTGATTAGTTTCCATCTGTAATGTGACGCTTTATTTCTATTTTTTTCTTTTTTGTAAACTTGCAACCGTTTACCGTAATGCAGACAAAAGATGTTCACCAATAGCCACCCAGGAACTTTATCAAAAGGAAAAATCCAAACACAGAAAAAAAAAAAAAAAAACGCACGTCATGGCAAACTATTGCACCGGCCAGCGCAGAACTGTAACTACCTCCGACAGAACGTCGACCAGAGTTCCACCGTTTCTGGATTGCGTTCCTATTCTTCCCTGAACTCGGCCACATTGAGAGGCATGTTGTTAGAGTGCCAGTACACTCCCACAGTAGTGTCGATCTGTATTGTTCAAACGTCTCTGCGTAAAGTGGTAAGTTACCAATGTGTTGCTTCTTACAGCTCATTTATTGTCCAACTCAATAAGTGATTTCAAGTGATGAGCAGCCTAACACACACATCCCCCGTCCTTAGAAATGTGACGCAATCTTTAGAGACAACTCGACAGACTCTCTCCGCTATTAGAAGATTTGCTGCAAAGACGCATGTGTAATCAATAGGCGTTTGATATTGTCTGGTGGATTTGAGTATATTTGGAGCTGAAATGACAGTGTTGATGGAAGGACTGTGTCTGGTAAAATCAAGAAAAACTTTCCTTTAAGTATCAAGTAGAAAAATCTGGGAAAGAGAAGTCATCTGGTTTTCAAAGGATTTAGAAGCTGGGTAAAGTTACCGGATTCTCGGTTTTGCCGTACGTAATGTTAGGGTTTTCTTCTCAATGTTATGTTTTGTATGCTTTTCTGACTGACCTTCTCCAGTATTGAGTAGGTTTTGTTTATTCTCTGCTGCCTTCAGATTCCCTTGGTTCTCTCAAGTTTCACCTCCCGTCGACAACAATCAGCTCACCTGTCACTCGTCCGGCAGTCACACAACTCTTGTTGTTTTTCTATTTTCCGAGTGCGATTCTGCTGCCGCTTTGCTTCCTGCTTGGTTCTGGTTACAAGTTTTCATTTTGGTTCTGGATCTTGATTCATATTTGAGTTTTCAACTCTGTCGGGACGTTCCTCCTTCATTTGACTCCTTATTGCTTCAATGTAGCTCTTTCATTTACTTACAACAGATTTTTTTCCCCCCAATATGTCAGCAACTTACTTAGTTTATTTCTATTAAGATGTAAGGGGAAAACTTTTTAATCTGTTCCTTTTCAAATGTTCTATCCTACTGGTTAATTATTTTGTACAAAATATTAAAATGAACCTATATTAGGTACATTATACTTGATACGACTTACAGGACTTAATGGAACGTGTCATTGATTTAATTATGCTACTTTAACTTAAAATTGGGAGAGCTTAATTAAACTCTGAGGACAGCAACAGGATTTGCGTCAGAGTTTCTTCTTGGGAAAAAGTCTTCTCGGAAACCCTAACGCTGTGATTTTTATTTTTTTACGCGAAGCAGATTTGTAATTTCAAGCTTTAAATATTTACGGCATTGCTACTTGTAAATCTTGTTGCGTGCAATTTAAAGTTTCAGTCAGAGCTTCAGCAGAATCGACTGGAAGAAACCCAAAGTTGAAAACTCATCAAACAAAACAACATGGCCTCCTTCTGCATGATGAGGATTTCTGCAGCTCTTTACATTTTTTTTGTGCATCTGTCAGCGTGTCTCCCCTCTGTAGCTGAGATCTGTTCAACTTGTACTGGTAAACGTGTTGCATCAGCGCTTAAATGCATAAATAGGTGTGTGTCATGATCCGCAGCTCTTTGCACTTTTGTTCCCACTTGTGTTTTGTATTTAGATCATTTCAGTTTTCTTGTCACCAGGGCCTGTCCGTGTCGGTGCAGTCATTTGTCATTCACCCTCGTCTCTTCATGTAGATTTTGGTCCTGGGGTTTAGTTAGATCCTCTGCGTCTCCGTTTAGTTTTCTCCTGAGCTCGTCTGGTTCGCCATGCCACACATCCACAGCATTCAATCTCCTTGGTTTCTTTCTTTCACTGCTGGATTCTGTTTGGTTTTCAGTTTCATCACTGAATCAGCTCTCCATCACGCGTCTTCCTCTGCCCTGTTGACATTTGGTTCCTCCTCAACCCACGTCAAGCATCACACAGTGGAGTTATAATAGGATTTTTTTCTTTGTAGGTTATTTTGACAGCCTGGTCTCTGAAATAAACAATGATTATGACGGGCTTCTGGGATGCAACTGGAGCACAAGTCGGCTGTGATGTGATTGCTAAACGAAACCCGGAGCCAAAGCAGACACCTGGAAACAGAAAATGAAACAACTGAGATTTCTGCTTTCCATCACAAACGTAGTGTTGTTTCTGTGTAGATGTAACACACAAGTGATGCTTTTTCTTTTTTTCTTTTTTTTTAATCTTTTCCTCCTCAACATCAGCTGCGGCCCTGTTTTTGAAGTGCCCAGTTGCTGCTTTCAAAAGATTGGCATTTGTCCACCTTTACAAGAGCGATATATTTGTGAATTAATGCGTTTCAAAACCGCCTCTGTGGCTGTGCCTCTATCTGGCCCAGAATGTAAATACAGAGGATACGCCCTCCGTTAAAGAGAAAAAAAATAATAATCCAGTGGCAGCGGAGTGCTGTAACTTTGTGCAGAAGAAAGTTGGAGGAGAAAAAAAAAAAAAAGCACTCATGCGTTACACCGGCCCATCTGCTCCAACCCACACACATAATAAAATCTCGTAACACTTTTTTGGAGGATTTTGGAGCTCTGAAGTCATTTCTGGGAAATGCTAGTGAAAGGAAACCTCTTCAGTGTTTTTTATTTTTTTATTTTTTTTTTTAAGTGCCTCTCCTTTGTATGCAGATTGCTTCAAGGAAAGTCGGACAATACGCTTTTGTCTCGAGGCAGAAGACTTTGAAAAAAAAAGACCTTTAAAAAATAGGCTAGAATAAACTTTATTGATCTCCAAAGGAAAATTGCTTATTAGTTGACAAGCTACTCCATCCATAGTGTTAAATATGAGTAAATATGATTGTAGCCATAATGTAGATAGGTGTGCAAGTGATTTAAATATTACTAAATATAGATGAATAAAGAAAAATGAATAATGGTGGAGGGTTTTTTGCTTTTCATTGTACAGCAGTGTTGTTTATTGCAACCTGCTGTCTGCTTAGCATATCAAGGACTTGTCTGCTTGACTCTGATGAAGTTTGTGGTGTTTCCATGGCAGCAGGATGCACATACACAGAGATGCGCTGCAGCCGTTTAGCTGGAGCTGGTTTACTTGGTTCAATGTGAGATTGCAGCAGGTCACGATACAGCTGCGCAGCACATGGGACTGGATGTAAAAAAAATAGATAAATACATTTCTCCACTTTCGTTTTTCACTGCGTGTCCGACCTCGCTGCCTCCTCCTCCAGAGGTGGCCACTGACCTTACAGCCATCTGCACGCACTCTGCGGACGGAGATCGAGTGGGGAAGGCTTTAGCGCTCTGACAATACGCAAGGGGGAACTTGTTTGGTTTCCATGGCAAACGTAACCCATGACATCACCCGCAGACGTTCAGACATTTCAGCTGGTTGTAAAGGAGAACATGAGGCAAGAAATGAGGCGGACTTAAGATGGAGCTCAACGTCTTCTTCCCTGTCTGTGTCCATTAGTCTGTGGTCGCTGAGGTTGTGTTTTTACTGGACGGATCCAGAACCTGCATCTGGTGGGCTAAACATGTTCATTTTCTTGCATGGCTCCAGTAATAGTAAAATAATTAATAATAAAAAGCATAAAAATATACAATGCGATGATAGACTTTTAATTTACCTTTATTTGATTTTTTTCCCCCCTTGACCTTTGTTGTCCCACTGTGGGGAAATTCAAGTGTCTGAGTTCACACAAAGATCAGAGAGGATTAAAAATGCATATAAAAAAAAAGATTAACAGTAATAATGATATTAAACAGCATAACTGCAGTGCCGTTAACAGAAATATTGGACTCACGATCCAACTGAGTAGGATGACCATTTGAATGTATATAATGAGCATGTGTTGAACATTAAAAAGACAACAAACTGCTCTGTAATACAGTATATCAGTGCAGTGAAGGTTCTTTTTTTACATTACTTAAAACAAAGTTTCCACAAACACATTTGCATCTGCTACAGCTCCAAAGTAAGAGCAGGCGGGTCAGACCTCAAAGAGAGAGAAAGAAACTGATAGGAGGCATTAAAAGCCTGTTTATTACAGCATCTTAGCATCACTTTGAATGTTAAGTCCCAGTGAATTTTTGTAGAGAGGGTAGTTTGACATTTTTCATTCCAACAGAAAGCATGAAGGAGAAATCAATGCTTTCATTGCAATCTGAAGCATTCTTTTACGGCCGCTACGCTCATTTATCTCAGTTAGGAACTTTTCAAATCAAAGACGGCTTGTTTGACGTCATTGGGAAATTTGAGGGTTTTTTTTCTCTCTCTCTGACAAAAAGGAAAAAAAGAGCTTTTAAAAGTCTGACAAAAACAAAGAAATGCTAAGGGTGAAAATGTTTTTTGTTTACTTCAGTTGATAGACTGATGTTTCTTGTTTGAGTTTCCCTTACAAAACTTCTTCCCCCAATAAAAGCCACTCCGTTAACTTTAATAAAAAGCAGTCTGAGTTTGACTGTAAGTTTTTATCTCTTTGGGTTTCCGTCTCTTTTCTGTTCTGTCCTGGTTTAAGTTGGGTCTTTAAATTTCTCTGTCATCTCACGTCACTCATCCTGCCTGCTAACAAAGTATTTCTTCTTTCTTTATAAAATATGCTTTAGTGTGCAACTATCGAGTATTTTAGTAATTGATTATTCGGTCAATTATTCTGACGGTTAATCAATTAAATGTATAAAAGAAAATTGCCACATTGTGCAGTTTTTTTCCTATAATCACTTAACAAATAATTATACTTATTTTTTAATTAAAGAAATAAACATTTTAATGTCTAAAATCCAATAAGATAGAACTCGGTGAACATTTGATCATTTGTTGTAAAAGACAACCGAACGTCAAGATTTTACTTAACATCGGTAGCATAGTGCTGATTAGTTGATTATTTTTTTCGATAGCAAAGGATGTTTCCTCTGAGTTTATTTTTACAGAATGAGAAACGGGCTAAGCTTAAACTATTCTTCTTGAAGAGTTTGGTGTAGAAAAAACATAACAGAGGTTTTTTTTTGTTTTTTTTATGTCTTAAAATGTAAAATATATAGATTCTTTGTATAGTTTTAGTTTAATTACAGCTCCGATGTTGTTCTCTCAACCAACAGCCTTTTCTGAGTCTGTACACTCCCGTTAACGATTAATCCACTCCTAAATTAGTCGCAGATTATGTCAACGATTGATTTATCAAATTATTTTTGATTAATCGTTTCAGCCGAGGTATAAGTTATATTTTCAACTACCTCCTGTTAAATCATGCATGGGAACTAAAGACTTCATAATGAGGTAAACTTTTGACAAACTCATACTCATGACAGATTGGCCTGAATATGAATGAAATCTGTAATTTTAAGCAAACATCTGACCTCTACATTCGATTAAAATGTGGAAAGTTTCAGTTAGCAGTATCTCACATGCTACGTAAATAAATACACATTTGCATTAATTTAACTCGAGGAGGTCATCCACAGATGTTCGTCGCTGCCGTTTCCTAAAGAGTGACGGTATCCGTACGGCAGGAGTCATCATCGCGTGACCTTGTAGGTGTGTGTTTGTGCTTGAGTTGGATCTTGTCTCTGGACACACTGCAGAAGGGAGGCGATTCAAACACTTGAAGACATCCTAGAATAACACCCGGAACAGCTTGCACCAAATGGTAATAAGAGGTTTTCAGGGTGGAAACGGAGAATGTGTCAAGCTCAGAATAACAGGCGAGTCAAATATTTTAATGAAATGCAAACTGGCTATGTTTCTTCTGTCATAATTTACATTCACATTAAAAAAAAAAAAGAAAGAAAAGAAAAAACGGAACATGTTTTTCATTTTCGCTTTAATTTCAGGAATGTGTCTTATCCACCAATGAGGAGATTTCCCTACATAGTCATTTCCTCGTACAAGATTGTTAGGACCAAAAGAGTAGAAAAAAAAAAAGAGCTAAAACCATAAAAGTAAAGAAATGTTGCAGAGGCTTCTCATTTTAAACCACAGTCTGGATCCGCTGTTTATCTGCAGGGAGGAAAAGTCACTGCAGGTCCAGTTTAGTTCGGTTTCAGGCCAGTGAACCTGAAACGGATCAAAGAAGCAGGGAGAACTAGAGAGCAAAGTGAACAGATATGAAATAGAAGCGTCGAGCCGAGACTTTTATCATCCTCACCAAAGATTGTTTCAGCAGTCACATCTGCTGTCAAGGTCGCTGACACACTCGTTGTCTGCTCTGGAGGCTTACTTAATAACAGGCTTTCTGCTGTTTGTCGCAGCAGTTTATTCAAAGAGTTGAGTCTTTAAATTGCTTCTGTGCTCTGTTCTCCTCATGTGTGGCATGGCTGCATGGCAAATAAATGGAAACGCTGGGAACAGTATGAGAAAGTTGACTCATCTCTTAGGACCAAAAAAAAAGAAGACTTTATGGAACCGGACAACAGCATTTTGAGCTTCCATAGAAAAACAAAGAGAAGAGCAGAGATACAACAATTTGTAAACATAGCTCAACTGGCTAACCGTTAGCCACTAACAACCCTGAAGTTAGCAGTTGCTCTGCAGCTTATTTTGAGCGCTTAACTAAGGCGCAAAATCGTAATTTTACACAGAACAAAGACGTTTAAAAAAAAAAACAGATTAAAATTAATGAGACCTTTGTTCAATTTTGGAAACAGTAATGGAGCAATGTAGGCACCAAACCTCTCGATCCTGCAAGGATAAGTGTGTTACGTAATGGATGAATGGATAATGGAACATTTTCAAGGTTTTTTGTGCTTAGCACTCCCTCTGCACAGGAATGGCAGAAGAAACGTTACACAGGAAGTGTACTTTAAAACATTTAAAAGTTTTTAACACTCATTTGCAGCAGTTTAAGCAATATTTTTGCTGCCGTAACAAAACAATCCAGCTCGTGAATATGAGATTTTGGCAATATCTTTTAGTAAAACTAACAATTCTTTAGTTTTGTTTTCACAAATAATGAAACGATTTTGAAAATTACAAACTGTTTTGAAGAATTGGGTTGAATATTCTAGTTAATGTTCGACTGGTTCATATATTGTAGTTTTTATTCTAGTCTAATTCTTTGTAGCACCAAATAAGCTAACGTTAGTCTAACGCAATCCATAAATATACCAAAAGAGGGTGCTGTTGTTTCATGTAATTGTTGCCACTACCGCAATTCTGACATGTTTGTCCTGGCGGGGACACCGTAGTGCAGGGGGTATTTTGTGCGCGAACTGCTATTTTCCTAACAGTGTGCTGTACTGCCTGTAAGGTTAGCAGCAGCTCTGCTAGCCCGGTGTAAAATATACGTTAACATAAGTAAATTGATTTACCGAGCTATTTCTGTTTGTTCAGTTTGCCAGTTAAGTACAAATTAAATTGTATTTGTTTTGGTGATGATTGATTATTTTGTAAAAACTGGTTGAATGGTGACAGTGTGCTTTACTTCCTGTAAGGTGAAGGAAATAAAGGCGCAAAGGTTTCCCCACAACTTGAGCCCTGTGTGTGATGCCTCTTCTGCACGGAACACATCCCACCTTCACACAAAAACACAGCGCAGAGTCCATAGGGTGTCTTCCGCCAGCTGCAGGTTTAAAGAGGGAAAGCCTGGGTTACATCAGCATCATTAGCAGCTAGCGGTTAGCCTGTCACAATACTGCCACGGTGCTTACAAATTACGTTGTTTTGTGCGCATGTACTCAAAATACAGCTACACTATTCATTTAAAAGTGGTGGAGGCTTATTCGGTTTTCTTAAGGGTTGTCAACCATCTCAACAGGAAGTCCTTATTCACCACTCTGTTACCATTCAAGAACTATTTTTTGTTTTTCTTCTACATCAGAATATCAAACATTTAATACAAATGAGTGGAAGGGCTCATGAAAATAGATTGCACTATAACTCCATCAGTCAAAGTCAGACACAGATGGCAGCTGGTTTGACTTGACTGGTCTGTTGTGGTGTTTTAGTATCACACAATCTTCTGAGACAAGATCTCCTTATTAAGATGTCCTTAAAGGCCAAGACGCATTGAATCCGATTTGGTGTCTGACCGCTGGCTATGTCCCTGTGACTGCCTCTGACCAAGAATATATAAAGAATAAAATATGAAACTTTTTAAAAATGAGGGTCCGTCTGAAAGTATTCTATGAGTTTTTTGGGGGGGGGGTAGGAGTTCATAAGTTTCTTACTTCTTCCTACTCCTTTCTGAGCATAAGATTACTGTGGTACAAATATGTGTCTTTTGCATTCCTTGATCATGTGTGACTTTATACTTCTGTCATGTTTGGAATAAATGAATAAATACATTTTCTCCTAATAAGAACTTCGTTGACTGGATTTCTGGTACTTACTCTCACAAGTCCAGTGACCCTGGAGCGAAACCCTGTGTGTCAGGAAAAGGTCCCATCAGAGCGTGAAAAGTCAGACGTGTCTAACTTTTATGCATGAGGATTATGCATCCATGATGTTTAGCTCACATTGTCGGATGCAACCGACTATTGGAGCAATGCAAAACAACCGGATCCAAATTTTGAAACCATTTATTTCTCACATAAAGTTGGGGGGGGGGGAAAGTGCAATTTACTATTTTGGGAGACTGATATATTAATGAATGTTTTCTTTTTCTTTTTTTTTTATTGTTGGATGGAGGCGTTTTCTCTTCTCCGCTTCGGTGATTTCATACTACTTAGAGATTCTCTTTCAGTGGGATTAAAGTTGGCGGTTATAATTTGTTGATGCAGAAATTACTGCAGACGATAGTTTAGTCGCTCTCTTTTCACTGCACCGCATAAATTTGGCAGAACTTTGGCATGCGTTGTGAAATCCATTGCATGTCGGAAATCCAAACAGACAAGTGGTGGAGGCTGCAGCTCCAACTGTTCTATAGTTTACTCAAAACATTTGTTTATGTTTGCTTCCAGGTTTGCTCGGATAATCACCGTCTTTATAGTTACTGGTACTGCTAGGGGTAATTTTGTTTTTCAGACAAATGGCATAGATATTTTTCACTCAAATTATCCACCACTGCAGTCCTGACATGCATTTTCTCTCTTCTAAGTCTGCAGTATCTAAATAAAGACGTTTTTAACCGGCGCAGTCTCAAAGACGACAAACAGGCCGATTCTTTTCCTCTACTTGCAGATGTTATCATTTGCATGTTCGGTCCTCTGTGCATGTGTGCGTGCGTCGCTTTTTAGGCTGAGTGTGTTGGACCGTTGTGCACAGCTGCCCTTCACTTGCCAGCTGGACATCGGACAACCCACGCAGCAGCGGCTGGAAAACTGGACAAAATGTTCTAAATAGAGGAGCAAGATGAGAGGAGAGGAGCCAAACTGTGAGGCAAGATGATAGACTTTTAGACCAGCAAGCCTCTTTAATCGCATGTCTCCTTTTCCAATATCTGTATCCCAGACTTTCCATGTTTGCAGAAGGGAAATCAGTCAATGGAGGCTCGTGATGCCTCGGCTGTCTCCTCACCTCCACGCTTCCTAGAAAAATCTGGGAACATGTGGAATTTGATTTAAATGTGTTTTATGTCTGCAAAAACATAGAAACTACATGCTTTAGTCCCTGTCCCATTGTCTAAAGTCAATTTATTCATTCATCCATACGTAGAGCTCTCAGTGGTGCTTCTGGGTTCCATGTTTTAAATCTGATAACTCCAGAGAAACCAAGATTTTAGGTTTTCATATTTGAATCTGGGAACTTTTTTTTTTTTTACATTTTGATCTGACGGTTCCAGCAGCAGCCCCGGTTATGGTTCAGACTGTGTCTCAGCGTTTACGGGGCAAACTGAGCTACCGTCAGACAGCCACAGAGCAGTGGTTGCTCTCTCCGCTCTGCCTTTTCTTTCACACCTGACTTTGTCTCTTCCGTTACGTTCGACCGGGCCGGCTAACCTGCCGACTTACTGGCGCAGACTTTCCAACTCTTAGCAGTTTTGGGGGGAAGCAGAACGAGCAGAGAAGTGAGGGAGGGAGCAGCACAGTAATCAGGAAAAGAGGCCGAGGGGATGAAAGCAACCACAGAAGAGCCTGTGTTTAGTGGGTTAGTGGAGCGTTGGCCTTCACTTACAGGGACTTGGACTACTTTGCTGCCAAGATGCAACAGATGTCAGTCTGCCATCTACACATCGTTGTTTTTTTTTTTTTTTTTTTTTGAAGAACAAACGAATATCAGTGTAATTGCTTTTTGTCTTAATTGTTTCTTCAGCTATAGGTCATCTTTGTTTCTCCATCCATATGTCCCTCAGTGTCCCTTCCAGCTCCTCCTCTCGTCCCATCTGACCAAACACAGCAGAGCCAGCGAGGATTTTCTGTGTGTGTTTTCATCTCCCAGCTCAGAATAAGTGGCACCAGACAGGCCTTATAAGGAGTTGTTAGATCATTGGCCACACTGTTAGCAAAACAGAACCATATGTGTTCGGCGCTGTATGTGTGTGTGTAAATGAAACCATGTGTGTCCGGGGGTAGCAGAGAGAACGGGAGTCTGTTGCTAATGGACGTGCCGAAGGTCAGATTATATGGTCATGTTAAGGATACATACGTATAGTCTCTCTCTCTCTCTCTCTCTCTCTCTCTGTTCTATCTCTGGTTGTCTCTATTGAGTTGACTCTAGGTGTGAGAAACACACACACACACACACACCGGGCGGAGAGCCGTGACTTGAGGCCGGTTTTGTCGGCGTGATGCTTGAGTGATCGGGGATGTGGGCGGGGCTTCGTTCCCGTTGCTTCCCTTTTCTCGTCCTCTGATGGGTTTAGCAGAACTCTATCTCTCTATCTCTCTCTCTCTCTCGGTCTCCATCTTTTCTTACACAGCTGGTCTGGAATGTACAGATGTTTCCTTTTGGGAACTGGCGTCCTACTCTGTTCACACACACACACACGAAAAGTAAGAGTGTGAGAGGAGAAAGAGAGGCGTGCCGTCCCATGCACTCCAACCTTCCTTTTCTCTGGTTCTGGTTGTGTTTTCTGTGAATTCAGAACCTGCTGAGCGACACTTAACTGCAGTTATTTATCTCACTGCTGCATATTAGCAGACTGATTTTTGTCTGCCTGCAGCCTTATACTTCTATACTTCTTGTTCCTATATATATATATATATATATATATATATATATATATCATTTTTATTTTTTTTTGCATTTTTATTCTCACGTGCAGCTGAAACTTTGCTGGGAAGCCCGAAAGTGGAAACCAAAGTCACTTAGCTTTACACATATCTGAAATATTATGTGCAGACTGTTTTATTTCCATTTTTGCGGATGTGTGTGCATCTGTATACAAAATGCATTCTGGGTATGTGAAAATTATGAATCGTAAACATCTTTGGAGAAATATACTTCTTTGAAGTTTTTTTTTAAGCATTGTTTTTTTTTTGTTTGTTTGTTTGTTTGTTTTTTCAGGAAAAGAATTGACAAGCTTAGCATGCCTTACCCAGCTTCCTGCAGATGCAGCTCCATGCAGCACAGCTCATGAATGGGTACAGGCTTCTATTACATTCGAAACCACACTCAAAACGAACAATCTCCTGCAAGGCTGGCATTCTGTAAAGATTCATTTAGATCTGGGATTGCTCGAACTGTGGCCTGAGTGTAAATTTATGATGAAGGCTGCAAACCCTGAAACACTGACATTGTGGCTTGAACATGTTTTTTTTTTTTTTTATGTCTGTTCCATGAGAGTGTTAATGAATATCAATAAATTTGAAAAAATGATTAAATACTTTATGTGTTTAAGTGTTATTTCAATAACTACCACAAGATGTTGGGATAAACTCCACATTAATCTGAAAAGAGATTTTGTTTTGAGCTATTTGAGAGGTAAAAACAAAAACATTTCATTCTGCTTACGTCTGAACTTTGACCCCGGAATGGGATCAAACCCAAACCTAACTGTGTCCCAGTTCCAGGTTTGGAAACAAGTGGGATTTTCTCAACCAAGACAGCAAATCGTGCCGATAACAGAGCAAACGCCGCAGGAACACGTCTGAAAGAAGGCTTTAAAATCATTAGGCCACAAAATCTTAAATGGGGTGAAGATTTTTAGAAGTGTAAATAAAGATGTTGTTTTGTTTTTTTTCTCTCACTCTTTTGCAATCACTAAGTTGGTATGTGAGGTGGCCATATTGGATTGTGAGAATCATTTTTACCAACTTCAACCATGACATCTCAAATTCTGAGAAGAAAAAATAAACATATCGAAACTGCAGATTTCAATCAGCTTTTCTCTCATTTAATTAAAAGTATTTTTCTTCCTTTCTCTCCTTCTTTCATATTAAATATTACAGATCCAGATATTGAAAATACTGCAGATTTGAGCATCTCAACACTTTTTCACTCCAAGCTGCGTCATTAACTTCGTTTCTCTCTCATCAGGCAGCGAACGTTCAGTATTTTAGCATGAATAATGAAAAGAACATCCTTACAGCGAGACAGCGGGTTGCCGATCTGCTCTGTTTGCTCAGTACCAAACCGAACCCTCAGCACTCGCTCTGGCTCTGCTCTCCTCTTCCTGTCACTGATAAGCAATGAAAACCGCGAGAAAGCGTGTGAGTGAGGGATCACTGCTGCTTCAGGAGCAGAGCCAGAGGAGCTGGATGATGAAGCAGATGTGTATAATTAGCTGTCGTCCTGACAAACGCTGCGTTAAGGCAGGTGCGTGTGAGGAGTTGACCTTTGCAGTGTTATTTCCTCGTTAGTCAACGTCCTCCGTGTTTCCTGTTTCTGTTCTGGCTACGAGTTCAGAAACTACCTCTTAGTAGCTTTTGGTGAAAGCGATTAGTCGTTGTTGTTTTGTTTTGTTTTTTAATTGTCATATTACAGTGAATAAAACTTGCGTTATTAGTGGCCTCAAAGACGAGGTGACTCTCCGGATCCTCCTCCCATCTGATGGTTGCTCTCGTCTCCATCTCGACTTTTATTAATTAAGTCTTTCGGTCTTTCGTTGCTCCGCTGGTTGAGCGTGTGGTTCTCCTAATCCCAGATAATTACCCTGCATAATTCACTTCTGGCTACTGATGATGATGATGTGTTTTTGAGTTGTTATGTGTGCACGTGGTTATTTTAAATGTGGACGTATTGGGTTCCTTTCTTTTCCCACAGAGATCTGTCCAAGAACCACATCTCCTCCCTCGATACCAGCCTGCTGGATCGGCTCACGGGCCTCCGAGAGCTGTAAGTAAACACCGCGCTGCGTCATCGTCTCCTCGACTCATTCATCTCCGCTTATTTAATCCCGTTTGTCTTTGTGGTGAAACTCTTAATTCCTTAATATTCCTGCACAGGTGGTATAACTTGGAAAAGAGAGAATTTTCACACGTCACACTTATGAGGAAAGTTAAGATATTTGTCTCCTGCAAAAGAAGGTGGAGCTTTGCTGCAAACTGTCAGTAACTTTTGAAAATGTTGCCATTTTTTTAAGATTATCTTTTATTTTTTCATTTAAGTAAAGAATAATGTATAAAAAGTAAGACATGTGACAGAAAGGGCGCAAGATTTTTAATCCGACCATTAGTCTGAGCGCATTTACTTAATGTGGAGAAACAATTCAGTGAACTAAATGAAAAAATCTTTACGCAAGAAGAGTGTCAATGCACTATTTTACTTTGATGAGTGGGACATTGACGTTATTTCTAAAAAAGCTTGAAAATCGTATATCATTTTCGTTCCACTTAATTCTGTGTTGTTTTGAGTTAAATCTATGACATAAAATTCGAACAGAATACATTTATGTTTGTGGTTTTAATATAAGAGATGTGGCAAAGGTTCATGAATTCCTTTGCTTTCTACTCCTGCTAATTATTTCACATCCTTTTAATTACATTAAATATGAATATAACTTAGACACAATTAAATCATTTAATAAACATCATCTCCAGGAAGGAAAACATTGGTATACTAGTATTGTAACAAAGTTTTGTAGTGGTTTTTGTTCGATTTTCGTACAGCTTCCTTTTGGATTTTTCCGTCTATTTCTATGTTTGCATATTTTTGAACTGTGTGCCCTAAAAAGTGAACAAGCGGGAGATAAAAGACAAAACCTCAGGCTGGAAACACTAGAGAAGATGATCAGCCTGTTTTACAGCAGTGAAGGTCCAAAGGAAAATGTTGACGAGAATATATGTTGATCAGGATCATTTTAAGTGACTTTAAGGAAGTCTGGGTCCCTGGGAGCAAAAAGAGGAATGGCTCAAGTGCTGAACATTTAATCAGTCATCATGAGGGTCTCCCCCGTTGTCGGCCGCCGTCGGTTCTGTGAGCATGAACTTAAAAGAGGAGGAAGGGGAGTTGGAGCCGCCCGTCTCCGAGTTGAGAGGAGAAGTGAACGAGGAAGATGAAAAGAGTGCAGAGGAGGAAAAATCTCGGTTTAGTCTGAATGTAAGTAGGCTGAAATCCCAGGAGTACGTTAGCTGGACTGCGGCGCTTGGGGAAACAAAAGCCCCACATAGTGATTCGCACACATGCGAACCACGCTACGATTAAGTTCAATTACAGCTCGCTGCCCAGGGCTCCTACTACCTCCCTCTTTTCATCTTTCCATCTTTTTCTTACATTACTTTTCTTTT
Organism: Poecilia latipinna; assembly: GCF_001443285.1. Taxonomy (NCBI): domain Eukaryota; kingdom Metazoa; phylum Chordata; class Actinopteri; order Cyprinodontiformes; family Poeciliidae; genus Poecilia; species Poecilia latipinna. Next base: position 10,015 of record NW_015114314.1, on the reverse strand, counting down.
TCCACTCGTTGAACGGGCATTTAAGCACATGTTTGTGTGTGTGTGTGTGTGTGTGTGTGTGCGTGTGTGTGTGTGTGTGTGATGAGGGCGAGCTCTGATGGTTTCCATCAGTTCTGTCCAAACCACCACACAACGGGCCCATTATTCAGCTCTCAGGAGTGAGGAGGGAGTGAGTGGAGAGAGGAAGAGGGGAAAGGAGACAGACAGCAGGATATGTAGATGAAGAGTAGAGCTGAAACGATTAATCGTGAGTTATCAGTTATTGAAATAACTGAGTTAGTAATCGGTTAACTGCATTAGACAGACTCAAATAAGGCCACAACACAGTCAGAGCAGCAACTAAGCCAAAACTGTACAAATGATTTAAACAGTTTGCATTTAAGTTAGTAGAAACTTTTATCTGTACATCCTTTCTACCTATAACATATGTGCAAAATCGCTTATTAATTAATCATTAAATTAATTTATTACATTTTTTATTGACTAATTAATAATTGGTTAATAAAAAAAATAATGAACACATAAGCCCTACGCTTTATTAATGCTACGTCGGGCAAACTTGGCATTAACAACTCTCATGTTGATGTTATAGGTTTTTACTTTTAGCATCAGCAAACATTTTGTCCCCTAAAATGATTATTTATTCATTTAAAAAAGGAACTGAATTGTTTATTTATTTGCATATTTTAGTGCATTTCTAATATTATATTTAAAAAAAAGTGTCTAAGTGAAAAATCTGCAGAAATCTGCAACTTTTATCTGATTAATTGATTTCTAAAATAACCATTAGCTAAATGAGAAGGGAAGATATTTGGCAGAATAAACCACAGAGGAACAGAACTGGGCTGCGTTGCGTTTTCTGTCGAGAACGCCAGCAGCCGTCTCGTGACGTCGTCGTCTGAGAGAGACGTGATCTTGTCGTCTGAAGCTCCTCTCCTTTAGCACACAACTAGATAAAGCAGCAAAAGCAAACAAATGTCCCAGATGCTCTCTGATCAAAGGGCTTTCTCCTTCGGTTAGAGTTTTGATTCCCTGACAAACCCACATGATCATGATCATGTCAAAGTGACAGTGTGACAGTAATTAAATCGTGCAATTACAGAGGAAGAGACAAGACTTTTTCTCCTAATGTCAAAAGTGATTTCTTTGTTTCTGCCCCCAGAGATTTGAGCAACAATCAAATTACCACCATCGACGGAAGGATATGTGACAACTTATGTAACCTAACACAAATGTAAGTGTTCATTATTCGCTGCGACTCTCTCTGTGGCTCTCTGACTCTCCACAGGGATCACTGAAAGTATGAAGTTATCAAAAATGGTGCATCGCTAACCCAATTCAGCAGCTTTTTGTACTCTAATCTTTACTATGCTATATCTGTCACTGCTATGTATTTTTCTTATAAGATATTTCTATTTGTACCCTTTTTCTATTTGCTCTGTGTTGCTGGTTTAGTTAAAGAAGTGAAACTTTTCCCGATTTTCTTTTGTACAATTTTATGTTACAACCAAGATCAAAATAATTCCCAACAGTTTTAATTTTTTTTTTCCTGGTGGATGGTGATCATCTGATTATATTGTTAATATAATCAGCTGTAGTCAGAAAATTATCACAATAAACCGAAATAAAAGCTTCAAAATCTCAGCCTGTGTGTCGCTAAGCTTTACAATGCTCTTCACTTAGCAAATTAAATAAATAAACTTTAAAAAATATTCCAATTTGTTGAATGCGGTTCGTGTTTTTGAATGATTCGTTGGTTGTTTTCTGGACTTTCGCGTACTTTTCTGTACGTCTACAACATGCCTGTTTCGTAGCAGGCGGCAGAGCGAGGAAACTGATTAAAAATGCCTCGCAGCTGGCTGCCACTGTAAGCCAAAACCACTCTCCGCTGCCACAGGAATATTTATTAATTACCATAAATTCAGCTGAACGTAGCCATTGTGCCAGCGTCGTCGGAGCGACGCTGCATGCAGTTTTGCTCGGTGATTTCTCCACACGCTTATTACCTCCAGGAAAATTTACTGGATGAGAAAAGACATGATGTTTTCTGTAAACAACTTCAAAATGTGGTTTAATCAAATGGGATAAACATGCAAGAATCGCAGCGTTTAAATCTGGATAGTTTGTTCAGAGCCTAGAAAAAGTATTCACAGCCCTTCGACGGCCCAGATTTGGGATTTTATGTGCACAGACAAGCACAGAGTTACGCGTAAATAAGAATTTGTATTTAATTACATGAGATGAAACCTTCTGAAAGCAGCTTTTGTTGCCATCAGTCGTTTATTTAAGGAGCTGCTTTGTTCTTCAACAGATTGCATTTCTTGCCCTTTAAGCTCAATGAAATTAAATAGAAAAAATGTGCATTTTTCATTTCTGCCATTGAGTCTCCTTTGTTTTAAGGTTTGAACTTTAACTGGACCAGTTTACCACTTGACTTAGCTTTGATTTAAAGCATTACATTTTAGCTTTTTGGTGAGATGCTAAACAATTGGCATGTTAGTCAAAAGTTGAAGAAGTCAAACTTTCATTATGTTTTGATGGATTGAACAAACAGAACGAGCTTCCAACCTGAAATGACAATATAAGCTGTTTACTCTGGATTATTGGGTTTTTAAGAAAATTACCTTTTGATAACTTTAGTCCCGTGTGTTTGTTTCCACAGCGATCTAAGCAATAATCCCTTTGAATGTGACTGTGAGCTGTTCCGGTTGGTGAAGTGCCTCAAGGAGAAAAGAGTCCAAGTCCGACGCCTTCATGCTATGCTGTGCAAAGACCCGCCTGCGCTCCACCGACAGCCTTTGCTCAACATTAGCCTGCAAACCTGTGGTAATAAAAAAAAAAATCCAAATGTTTACCCAAAATCTTACAAAACCTTTTATATGCAGGCAACAAAAAAACACAGAAGGGCCGTTCTTGGAGCAACAATAAAAAATGCATAGCTGATATCAATCTGCAGAAAGCAGAAACAAAGATCAAGAAGGAGAAAACAATCCATATTTGGAGATCTTGCAGCTCTCCCACCAGACATGCACTTGCATCCATATTCTTAATCTTTGTTTCGCAGGTTAATCCAGCTGACCTTATCCTGTCCACAGAGACCTGTGACTCTGAATCCCAAAAACAAAGGCAGCAAAAAAAAAAAAATAAATAATAATAATAATCAGATCTCCTCATCACAGAGCTGTTTGATATTTTCTAATCATTTCATGCCTCCTTTTAAAACTCAGATTAATGTTACATTATTACACTGGACTCATGATAGACATTAGAGACATAAACACGTCACCGTTTGACCCTTTTTCTGCTGGTTGAAATGAGAGATCTTATAATGAAACCTTAAATCCTCCTTCTGCGGTTCAGGCCTCAGCTACGCCGCGTGTCTGGAGGACAGCAGCAGCCGAGGAGGAGGCCGAAGTGAGCTGGTGATCTTCACTTACTCCAAGCCCGGGAACTACACGCGCGAGCAGTGTAACAGCGTGTGCTTCGGTTTGTCGCACCTCTACGGAGGCCTGGGGGAAAGGCACGAGTGTCTGTGCAGCACGAACAACGAGCCCAACTTCATCAGCGGATCCCACTGCTCGGCCGCCTGCACCAACCGCCACGTGATGACGGTACGCCGCATGTTGCTTTATTTCTGCTTCGTGTCACTTGCCAGCTGTTAAAACCTGAGTTGAACAAAGATTACGGGGAGATCCTCAAGGCTGCACTTTTGGCTCACTTTCATTCACAGCTAAGACCAGAATCATTCAATCTTGTTGTAATATATATATATATATATTTTTTTTTTTAAATCAAGCCAGATGTCATCTTATCTCAAAAGATATATATTTTTTTACATTGTTTTATTCATTTTGAGATATCCCATCCCTTTTTTTTAATCAAATACAAACTTCTCTGTTGAGTGAGAAATGTTTGAAGCCTAAATCTGCCAGAGGTGTAAATAATTTTGGACTTAACTAGATACGCTTTCTCTCGCTCAGATGATGGAGCGCTTCAACTCGGCGCGTCCATAATATTTTGTGGGTGGATGGGACAGAATGTTCCCCGGTTAATGAAGAAAGACAGAAAGCATTATTTTTGGTCCCAAACATGCAATGTTAATAAAGGGGGTTTCGGTCAAATCAGGACTAACTTGCTTTAAAGTTGCTCAAACTTTAAAGCAAGTTTGAAGACCAAGACCAGAACTAAATGACGACGGCAGCGATTAGCTCCTTCGCTCTTCAGCTCGGACACAAACTCCCTGAAAACCTGAGACTTGCAGGAACTGTTGACTTTTTAAAACCAGGACGAAAAACATCACAGTTTCTGTCAGCTTTCACGTGAACATTAATCATTATTCAGTCATTTAGATTACTTCTCAGCCTTTAATTTGCAGTAAAGTTTGCATTTTAATGCTTCTTTCTCTTTATATGATTTCAGACGTTACTCTCGCTCTTCATGTCTCTTCTTACTTTTACCCTGTTTGTTTTTCTTTTACAAATGAAGCTTGTTTTGCTTCAGAAACACTCGTCTGCATTGACACCAAGACCTCCGGTTCCTCACATACTTTCCTTCAATTGACAGGAATGTCGGTGGACTCTGGCCCGCGATGTGTTTGCGGTGGAGTTCTCCGTCTCGCTCGGGGCTCTCCCACTGCAGAGCGTGCACGACCTCGTCGTTTTCTCCGCCGCCTCCTCCGTCACGCCCGTCACCCTTTCCTGGGACTTTGGCGATCTCTCGCCTCGTCTCAGCCCCACGGAAAAGGGTGTCACCACTGCAGCTCACAAGTTTGCAATTCCAGGACATTACAAAGTCAGTCTGAAGGCCTGGGCTGGACACAAGGAGGTTAGAGACACCTTTTTTTTTCTTTTTTTTTTTACTGAATGCTTCTCATCTATTCCTAGAACTGGTTTTTCTTTGGGTCTATTTTTAAGCTCTGCCATGCCAGTCAGTAGTTTACACTTTTATAAATTATTACTTTTCCAGATCCTACCTGGAGTTTGCAGTGAATTGTTTTCCCTCTTTCCTCTTTCCTATTAACAAAAGCTTAAATGTGTACAAAAATTCAGACTATTATTTGGTGAAACCTCTTTTTGTGGCACCGACATGCTTCTGGACAAAACTCAGTTTGGATATTTGACCTCTAAAGTTCAATTCATTCATTTAAACTGCTTGCTTTCCTGGCACTGACCCAAAATTCACACATGCCTGATACAACTGGGATTGGAGTTTCCAAAACTGTACTTGTAGCTTCTTTCACCCGTTCCCAAAACACTTCTGATGTGTATTTGGGGTCTTTTGACCTGTTGGAATAACATGTTGTCTTCAGGTTTAACAATATGATACAGATGTAAAAAAAAAAATAATAAAATAAAATAAAAAGGTTTAAGTTTATCATAAACTGGAATTTACTGGTTAAGTTGTTGCCACAACATGATGTGAGGCAGTAGTGCAGGTATTTTGGATAAAGTGGAATAATAACCTGAAAACCCATCAAATTCAATTCAAATCAGTGACTTCGTTCTTGAATTTTGGACACAAGATGATGTTCCAGAAGGACAACAATAATAATCCCAAAATACTCTTTGAAGTAGATAAAGCCGGGTAATGTCCTGATGTGCCGGGTCTGGCACAGAAAACCAACTATTTCAAATTCACAATATCCACCAATTCTACTAAGAAGAGTTAGAAATCAATACGTTAATTTTCAGAAATATGTGCTTTTTTTACTACGAGTCTTTTACCACAATTATGAACCCAACTTATTGTTAACGCTTGTGAGCAGGTGAAAAGAACGCTAAGCGTCTGGCTTTGTGTTTGTTACTCAGGTGTCTGCGCAGACAGACGTGACTGTGGCTCTTCCTCCCAAACTCGAGCTGCACTGCCCGTCGTTCGTCGTGGCCAACAAGAGCGTGGACGTCACACTGGTCAGCTGGGGCGGCGTCGGCCTAAATGTGAACTGGACAATCTCACAGAACGATGTCCAGGTTGCCAAAGGTAAAAGAGAAATATACCGACGACGACACACGAGCTCTGTGAAACTAACGGCGAGGTGCAGATTACCTGTTGGAAATGTTTTCTGACCCCAAACTGCTCGTTGTTTTCTCTGTGACTTGGATCTCGGTTTCAGTTTAACGTGGAAGGTTGTCAGATGGGAAACTGAAGCCTAGTCTAATTTCACTACTCTTCAAGAAAAGATGTAATTTTGTTCTTGTTTTGAAGGGCAGCTGTAATAAATCATCAGTGTGAGATAAAACGCTCCAAGCCAAATCGTTCTAAGACAAACGATTTGGGATTTTTAATTAATATCCACTGTGGGTCTTTTTAAAGTCTTGGCTTGTGCAAAGTATGTTTTTTTATTACGTTTAATCTCTTATCGGATCACGTTTGGTTCTTATTTCAACAATAATGGGACCATTAATGAAATAGACAAAGAAAAGGAGCATGCCATGATGAAGTCAGATAAAACATCTAATTGACCCCGTCTCGCTGGAGAAGCAGCTGTGGATATTAACACATGATATTATAACTTACTCACCTGCTATGGCTGAATATATAATAGTAAAAATGTTATAGTTTCACTTTGTCACTTTTTTCACCCAAACGCAAATGCCTATCAAACATAAAATGAAACAAAAAGATTATTTTACTAGTTTCATGGTGTCAGTGCATTAAATCACATTTTGAAACACATTGATTTAACTTATATTCAGCAAACATATTGCCACTTTTTTTGGTTTTTAAACTTTTTTTGCACTATGATAATAAACAATATATTGTATTGTTTAAAAAATATATCCGTGTAAAAAAGCAGTTGCTTTTTTACACCTCTTTTTTAAAGACTTACTTTTCACAGATCGACAAGTCTCCGCTATATTTTTTAACCAATACTTAATAACTTTCTAACTTCCCGTAACAGTTTGCTTTATTGCATAGTTAATGCAAGTTTGTACATAACCAAATCAAAAACTTCACTTATCAGACAAGTTTCAATTATGCACTTATCTTTATTTTTCTCTCTTTACGTACTGCAGTTTGCAGTACGTAAAAATAGAAGACATTTTACTCCCTTTATCTCAACTTTTAATCCAAAACCATGACTACAACATCAGAGTTTTGATGTAATTTGATCTGTGTTTTAGTTTCTATGTAGCACAGATTTTAGAAAAATACACAATCCAGGTTTTAGTCATAAAAGGTGGTGATAAGGATCAAATGAGAAGCATATTTAAAATCCCATTTATTGTGTTCTTGCATATTTTCTTTTAGTAATCTTTTGTTTTTTTTTAAGGAACTGTCTTTTCCCTCATAGTGTGACTTCAGATATTCTGAGAAATCACACGACTGTTTGCTGCTTTCTCGCCAGCCTTCCCGGACTGTCCTCCGAGGGAAGGGGTGTTGCACAGCAAGTCCTCCAGCTGCTTCCAGATCTTTCCAGCGGAGCTGAGCTGGAAAGACGCTCGACAGCAGTGTTTGAGTCGCAACGGGGATCTGGCTGTGGTTAGGAGTGATGAGCTGCGCAACCTGCTGGCACGCAAAGTCACACAGTGAGTGAACTGGGACATTGGTGTTTTTCTCGTTGTGACGACATGACATTAAGCCAGTGCCGTGATTTCCATCGGTAAGTTCAAGCTGAAGAAAGGCAAATACAACCAGGACGTGTTGGAAGCTTTCAAGTGAAGATCTCATTTCCTGTCAGCTCTCTCACAAGGTTTGGAGCTTTAAGTGCAACGGATGTTCTCTGTCGGTCTCCAGCTTGGTGAAATAAGCATGTGGAGCTTTCATTATGTTGTATATCCCTTTCATACATAGTGGTCACTGTGGTGGACAGCTGTCTAAAAGCCATTTTCTTGTGCTTCTTGTGGATTTCTATGTCATAAATGCACACAGACCACTGAAGTGGACACTAATGCATCATAAAATACACTATCAACTACTGGCCATCAGCTGCAAATGCAAGAAATTATTTTTGTTAAATCCAATATGGCCGACAGACAAAACAGCATGCCGACCGACCCGGTTCCTCCTTCTACTGTAGACGACTCTTGCAGGTAAAAACAATATTGTGATGTCAGATAATCCCTAAAAAATGGAAATTCGTATTTCCCTTTTTTCATTTCAAATTCCATATGAAATGAAATGGATATTCAGAAGAAAGAAGGTGTGGAGAGGGACTTGGATAAAATCCCGTCAAACACAAGATTAACAGCAGCAACAAGAGGAGTGAATAAAACTGATTGTCTCTTTGTTGTGGTACCTGTTGGTGAGAAATATTGACCTTCAAGTGCTTCCATCCCTTACACGGAGAAGAAGGCAAAAACCAATGTTCATCTGGGAAATCTTGGGTCCTGCCATCCAGGTAGATCTTCTTCTGTACATCCAAACAAGTACTGTTGCAGACTACCTTCTCGTGAAAGCAGCATCCCCAGGTTTATTTCTCTTCCAACAGAATCATGCTCCGTGTCAAAATGAAAAACTACTTTAGGGATGGTTTGACAAGATCACCAAAGACTCTATGAGGTGTTGACTGAATTCCCCGATCGAGCGTCTGTGGGAAGTGCTGAGCAAACTAGTCTGATCCATGGAGGCTTTGCTTCGTAACCTCCAGGACTTAAAGGACCTCCTGCCAGATAGCACAGCCTTGTGGAGTCCACGCCACCATGTTTTACGGCCATTTTGGCAGCAAAAGGAACCTAACACTAGTAGGCAGGTAGACGTAATGTTATGCCTGATTGTTGTATCTGAGGTTTCCCTCAGAAAACTTGCTAAGCCTGGTGGTTGTGGCGCTCGGCAGTCATTTATCCAGCCGCCCGCCGTGTTTTTGAGTTGAAAAATGTTTAAAGTTGACAGGAAATTTGATAGTATCACTTGATAATTATGTGTTATGGAAGATTGGAAGATTAATATCTGAACACCAACCATAAACTCTTTTTAAAAATGCTGGCATTTACAAAGTCTGGTGGCACGCCAGGCTTATAATGCCCTGGGGGAATCCCTGGTGTCTGTCTTGAACGCGTATGATTATACGGAGGATCGTCTTTGATAGAATAATTCTTAATATGTGCATAATGTTAACGTTTGTTTTCAGCTGGATGATTTCCTAACCATACAATTGGTTTATTAAATTACATATTTAACCATGGTTTTAAAAAAAATGGTTTTTCAGATCATCAAATCAGTAACACAAATTTATTATCAGACAAAGAACACCTGACTCAACACAAAAATCATTTTTCGAATATTAATTTTTTGGGGGGGAGAAGGGGGACTGGGGGTCTTCCAATGCATTGTGTTCTGCATATCAAGACGATCCTCAAAAGCTCCCACTGCTTATCTTTATCCGATGAGCTGTTTGTGGACTGAACTCTTTGGGAATCGTCCCGATTGAGCCGACCCAACGACCCCAAGTGTTTGCTGTTTTGGCTAAAGAAATGTCCAAAAACACATCTGTGAAAGCACAGCTGCATTGTAGCTAAACACCCTCACAGTACTCCCACCAGCTCTGTGTGTGTATGTGTGTGCGTGTGTGTGTGTGTTAATGTGAGGGCAGAGGCCCTGGTCTCTTAGCTTGACGTAAAAAAAAAGAAAAAGGAGAAAAAAAAACGCTGCCGATGGAGCTTGTCCTCTTTCTCCTCCTTCACTGTTGTTTCTCCTCCCTCTTGCTTATATAAGAGGGCTAATGCTTTTTTTTTTCTTGAGTGACTTCAAAACTTTCTCTTCTTCCTCTTGAGCCCTTTCCACTAAGTTATCTAATGCTGTTTTTGCAGATGTGTAAAAATAAAAAATGAAAGAAAGATTCCTTTCCTTTTCCTTCTCTATGTGACAGGAAGGAATATGAGTGTGGGGAGTTGATTCGGCTCTGCATGCACCTCAGAATGAAAAAATACTTTGCATATCCACAAGACTTTGTTCTACAGTTCACACTTGCGTGATTCAATCCCCTTAAAGTCCAATTAAAGCTTCCTTTCACCCCTTTCCGGCAGCAGTCATTGATTGAAAAGTGGGAACATAATTCGCAGCTTCTTTTGTGAGTCTT
>NW_015114313.1:141335-144269 GCF_001443285.1 Poecilia latipinna | reverse complement strand
CTTTCCATCCATGATCTGAACACACTGATCTTTGCAGGGTGGCAAGGGGGCTGGTGGTGTAAGAGTTCAGTTCTGTGTCTTTATGATCAATATGCAGTTCACTGCATGCTCCGATAAAATTTGTCCCTCTGTCAGAGCGGAGTATTTGAGCAGGTCCACGGATGCAGAAGAATCTTCTTAGTGCATTAATGAAGCTTGATGTTGACACTGATTCAATGAGCTCAATAAGCACAGCTCTTGTGGACATGCAGGTGAAAAGTACAGCCCAACGTTTGCTGTCTGCACTTCCTGGTCTGGTGCGACGTGTGGTGACTGTCCATGCACCAAAGACATCCAGTCCTACGCTAGTGAATGGTGGCATGGTTGACAGTCTGTCAAGGGGTAAATCTGCCATCTTTTGAGTCTGCATTTGTCCTCTAAGTTTTCGACAAAAGACACATTTGTGAATGATGGAAGAAATAAGCCGTTTACCACCAATAATCCAAAATCCAGCTCCTCTGATTGCTCCTTCTGTTATGTGACGCCCCTGATGCGCTACTTTCTCATGGTAGTATCTGATAAGAAGGATAGATATGTGATGAGACCTTGGAATAATGACAGGATGTTTCTCCTCTTTTGTTAGGTTAGTAGGTGCCAGACGTCCTCCTATCCTGAGAAGACCTTCTTCATCAATGACAGGGTTCAGCTTTTGGAGACAACTCTGTTTTGGAAGTGGTTGATTGTATTTATGCACCTGAGCTCCTCTTTGAATGTTTCACTTTGTACTGTGTGAATGATAAACTTGGCTGCTTTGGATACTTCTTCTGCAGTGTTACCATCACTGAAACACTTCCAACCTTTACTTTCTGTATCTGTTTTCTTGAATGATGCTGCCACACGTTTCAGTGATGCAATAGTGCAACACAATCTCATCCAATGAGAGAATCTTTCAAAACGAGATGGTTCCAGCAGCGTTACTGAGGTTTTAGTAACAAAGGTTTTCACATCAGGCCTGATCTCTGTATCTGTCTCAGGGTTAATGAGACTAAAACTATGACAGTGTGATGTCTCAATATCATGTAGTGTCAAAAAAGAAGGACCACCAAACCAGTTTGTGGAAGCTAATGTAGAAGCTGGGATCGGTCTAGTGGCTATGTCTGCTGGGTTGTCACTAGTGGATATGTAAACCCACTGTGTTGGATGTGTGGTCTTCCTGATTCGAATCACTCGATTGGCCACATAAGTATAGAATCTCTTTGTGTTGTTGTGTATGTAGCCAAGGATGATTTTACTATCTGTGAAAAATCTGACAGTGTCCACTTCAATGTCCATCTCATCTCTAATGAGTTCATACATTTCTACAGCTAAAACTGCTGCACATAATTCCAATCTAGGAACAGTGTGAGCAGGTCGGGGGGCGACTTTGGACTTCCCCATGATGAAACCTGTGTGCCACTGACCTTCACTGTCGAGAGCTCTCAGGTATGCCACTGCTCCTATAGCCATGGTAGAGGCGTCTGAAAATATGCATAGTTCTTTCCTTGCAGCAACAGACTGAGAGAATGAGAAGTAGCACCTGGGTATTTGTAGCTTCTCCAGATCCTTCAACGAATTTCTCCATTTGTCCCATTCCGCTTCTCTTTCTGCAGGAAGTGGTTCATCCCAGTCTTTCTGCTGTGTGGATAAGTCACGGAGAAGAGATTTCCCCTGCATTGTGATGGGTGAAACAAAGCCTAATGGGTCGTATAAACTGTTAACGGTGGCCAAGACACCTCTCTTGGTGAATGGCCTTTTTTCAGTTGTGGCATGAAAAGTGAAACAGTCACTTTTAAGATTCCACAGCACTCCTAAGCTCCTTTGCAGGGGTATGTCATCCAACTCCATGTCCAAGTCTTTTAGATCTTTGGCTCTTTCTGCAGCAGGAAACGCTTCGACTACTTTGTGGTCATTAGAGGCTATTTTATGTAGCTTCAAATTTGACTGAGCCAACATGTTTTGTGCATTTGTGAGTATCTCAACGGCTTCTTCTCTTGTTGCTGTGGATGAAAGGCCGTCATCGACATAAACATTTCTCATTATGAACTGCTTTGCGTCATGGCCAAACTCTTTTTCTCCCTCAACCGCAGTACGCCTCATACAGTAAATAGCCACCGCTGGGGATGGACTATTACCGAAGACGTGAACCTTCAGTCGGTAGAGACAAATGTCTTTGTTGGTATCATTATCCACATACCAAAGGAATCTCAAATAATCCCTATGATCCTCTCTCACTTCAAAACAGTAAAACATTTGTTGCACATCAGCTGAAAATGCTACTGGTTCTTTTCTAAAACGCATAAGAACACCTATTAGTGTTGTTTAGGTTGGGTCTTCTTAAAACTTTGTTAAGGGACAGTCCTTCAAACTCTGCACTTGAGTCAAAAACTACTCTCAGCTGGTCAGGTTTTTGTGGGTGGTACACACCAAAGGATGGTAAGTACCAGTGTTCTTTGTCTGAGTCCAAAGGTGAAGCAATCTCTGCGTGATCGTTGTCCAGCATATTTTGAATGAACTCTGTGTATTGTCTTTTCATTTCAGGCTTACGGTCCAGTGTCTTTCTGAGGGACTGGAGGCGTTTGAGTGCTTGCTCTCTGTTACTTGGAAGTTCTGGTCTAGGCGAGCGGAATGGCAAAGGTGCCACCCAGCTATTTCCTTCATTCTGATACACTTCTTTTTCCATAATGACAATAAACTCCTTATCCTCTACTGACAGTGCTGGTTTGTCATCATCTTTTGTTCTGTCAAACACCTTTTCTCCCAGTTGACTGACAGCTGTGTTGTCAATGTCCTTTTGAAAGGCAAGTGTGGTGCTAAGTTGGTAATTGCAACCACTTGACTCCTTGACTTGAAACATGTTAGGGCATGGGCATAGGTAAGAAGCACGGCCATTCTGAAGAACATGTGTTTTGAGCACAT
>NW_015114313.1:91397-136664 GCF_001443285.1 Poecilia latipinna | reverse complement strand
TGAGGTACTTGGCAATCTCATGTACACCTTGTGCCTCTGTTGAGGTTTGAGGAGTGTGGAACGGATATAGTTTGGGGGGATTCAGTGTCTCTCTGTGTGCTATTTTGGGCTTAGCTGCTTCTGCACTGTGTGAGCTGTTATTGTCCATTTCTTTTGTCATGGCTTTTTCATACTGTTCACGTGTAGCCTTGTGACAGGCGAGTGGATCTGCTGACAAAGAGAAGCCTTCAAAACTAATATCTGAATGTTTTTGAACATACTCTGCCGTACGCCGCTTTGGGCTGGCAGGTGGACCCACTAATGGATAGTCCTGTTCACTCTTCGAGAGAGCCTCCCCCGCTTCATAAACTGCAACTTCTGCTTCTGCGGCTGCAACAGCCTTCTGAGAACTTAAAATATGCAAATTAGCTTCAAGTTCAGTTTTCTGCTTCATTATGGTTGCTTCTTTTTCTGAAAACGCGAGCTGAGCACGTGCAGCCTCTGCTTTAGCCCGTGCTTTTAATGCTGCAGAACTTGTGGACGAACGTTTGGATGTGCGTGAGCGTGTAGACTTGGAACTTGTGTCTGTATTGCTTACTTTATCCTTGTCCTCCATGTCATCTGCTTTACCTGACCGCAGGCTCATGATTGACTTGCTGAATATTTCCTTGTGGTTGTGGTCCGCTGCGCTGATGTTCTTTACTGTGCTGTCCTCGCCCTGAGTTTTCGACCTTTTCAGCCGCTAGACAGCCAGACAACGACGCTACAATAACCAAACTTCTTTCTTTTTTAGTTGTTTATTGAAGAGTGGCCTCTGACCACTACCATCACTTTGGCCATCGTAAACTGCAACATACAAGGCGTAATGTTAGCTAACATAGCAAAATAGCCATTCTTACTGCGAGCTAAAAAACAATAAACATTTTCCTAAATGACTTCAGCATACAAATTACTTACACCAGCGTTACATAAAACAAAGAGACAGTTATTATTTTCACAATAAACAAATACTTACGAACAAATCTTGTCTGAAACACAACAAATAAAGACAATAATCAGCTACTCCACGAGCTGTTTGGTGTTGCGTTCCACCATCTTTAATCTATTTTTTTCTTTTAGCATCACAAAAGCAACATAACAAAAATATCCACCAGGGGGTGCTCTAGTGGGGTTTTCAAAACCTTGCTGGTCCAGCTTAACTAAACAAAAGGCAGCACAATTATGTTTTAAGTGTGTTTAAAGTTCTAATTTCGAAATTGGTACAAGTATACTTTTAGGTTGTACACTTAATACTTAGTTTACTTAAAATGTACTTTCACAAATGTAAGTATGTTTGAAATATACTTAAAGTATACTTTTTTCACCTGGGGTGAGCATCGATATAGCCAAACTAAGTCAAGTATGGCATTGTTTTTATGCCATATTAGACTGATGCATTTTTACGTGCTTCAGCCCCAACACCGAGGTAATTTTCCACCACAACAATCAAACTTCCCCATTCACTCAGTGCGTTATAGTTCCACACGACATTGCTTAGGATTTGTTGCTGGGCGCGTTTCTCGATTGATTTTTACCCAGAAAGCACATGGGCAAAAACTATGAGTGAAACGGTGACTGGGACTGACTAGTATATATTCCATTGAGGGAATGTAACTTTAACGTATTAATTTCTCATATGTTAACATAAAGGCTCGTTTTGAAGTATAAACTGCTACTTACCGGCATCGCTTCGAAGAATTCAACCTGGAATGCGGCGTTCATAACAGTCACGTGTTCATCTGCTCTACCGTTAGCAAACAACCGAACTGATTAAATAACATAAAAGTCAAGCAGTTCCCTAAAAGTCCAACAGATGGCAGCAATGCGCCATGCAAAACAAAACGCCCACAGTTTACAGGACACATTTCCTGCTGAAGAGCCCCCTGGTGGTTGAGGAAAAATACANGGAGGATGGAGAGGGGATGCATATTTTGGCAGGTTGGAAAAGCAAATTGCCAAAAAAAAAAATGCATCCCTGTGCTAACTTGGAGAAATAAAGAGCTGAAAGGATTTCACCTTTTCTACGTAATGACACTTGTTCTCTGAGCTAATGTATCTTACATTATCTTACACTTTGTTTCGATTTGGATCATTTTTATATCAACAAGACGGATGCAAATATTTTCAGGCTCATGAATTAAAATGCATTCCCTCCTACATTAACAGACTAGAAAGTTAAGCATGATGTAAAATGTTCTACATAATGGGCCTCTGTTTTGTAATGCTTTTAAGCTATTATGGTATCAAAAGAAAAAGCAGAGAATTTCAAACCATTTGCGGAGAACGTTTTCAACAGACGGACTGAAAAAAAGTTCGGCTCATGTGTGTCAATAAAGGTGTAAAAACCGTATTTATTTCAAGTAATTTGCGAAATAAAACCCACCATTTTAGGGATTACATGGTTAAGAAACGTGATAATGTTACAAATATCTTTAAAATTTCCTCTTCGGTCATATTTCAGTCCGTTTTCTCGTCAATATGCGAGAGCTTAGAGCGATGCGCGCTCCCGCGACAGGGGATGCATTTCTGGGCAGGTATGCGTTTTTGGGCATAACACCTGTTTCGCTTCTGAGCATTTGAATGGGAAAATGTGAAAATCCAGCGATTTTGAAGAAAAAATAATCAGAATTGGTTAAGCTAAGTAAAAAACAGGTACTTTATAGTACAAACCACAGGGTGAAAATAGCAATATAAATGATTTTATTATTGTATATTATTTTCCATGATGACAAGTGAGGCTCTGCCTCACCTGCCTCCCCTGACCGCACGTCACTGGTTCCAACCTACATTCCCGCCACAAATAGCTGCATTTTTCTACTTTGAAATGAACGGAAGTGACAGATCATGTGTTTCCGTTTCCCCGCGGAGCTCTCTTCTTCTACGTAAGCGACCCCGCCATATTGTGAGTGGCCTTGCAGCTGTGGAAAACCTCGAGAACAACACTTAGCGCTGATATTTTAAACTTTTTCGAGCAAGATGCCTCATTCGTGTGCTGCGTTGGATTGTACAAAGCGCTGTACGGTCCAGACCAGAACCTCGGGCGTCACCTTTCACAGGTGAGGCTGAATAATCACCGTGTTTGGACTGTTTTGATGGGTTGACGTCATGAACAAAAGTGTCAACTTCCGCGCTCAAATTCCAAAATTTTCTACTCATCTTTTGATTTTATCGAGAAGTTGGCGCTCTCTTTGATGCTGTCTATGAAAACTGGGCTTTTAGAGAAATAAATCTATGTGCCAGTTTAAACTAGATAGCCCTGAACTAACCAGCTGTCCTGGACGACACTGAAGTTAGCATCCTTCTTAGCTTCAGAAAAAGGGCTATTCCGCTGCATTTAAGGATCCTGGACTACCTTCGTTGCGCTTTAGATCGAAATATAATATATTTAAAATGGTCAAACCTAGACTTAAATGTCGTATAATAATTGCACGTTCTACAACACACAGTCTACAATTGGTAGAACCTCTACTTAATGCCTAAAAACTTATGAAATTAAGATTTTAAGAATTTATTGGGGGATGGATGCGGGGGGAGGGGGGGGCGTGGTGGTTGCAACTTTTCGTGTTTGCAACTTTTCATGGGATTTGGCTTTTTAAACCTAGAGATAACCATTCTACACCACTCGTAGATTCTAGAAAACATAACATCAAGAGCAACTTTTTAAAATCCAAGTCCACATTAAATTGGGTACACTTCAAAAACTACAACTAAACAATATGAATATACAATTATACAGTTTGTTATTGTGAAACATTTGGTCAGTTATTGAAACTCAAACAAGGATTACTTTTAAGGCTTAACTATCTTGTATCTGACATTAACGCTGTTATGTTACCTCTGATTGGTTCTTTTTCTGGACTTTTATTTATATTTTTTTCTGATAAAGTATTTTTAAAGTTGAATTGAGTATATGCTCAGCTCAAACCTTAACATAACTACTTTATGCCTATAAAACAGAGTTTGATTCGTAAAACCTTGATTCATTGATTAAAAACTGTTTAGGTTTTGGTGTTAACTGTTTAACCGTTTTTTTTTTTTTAACACTCGATAGGTTCCCAAAAGAAACGAACCTGAGAAAACGATGGGTGAAAGCTGTCAGGAGGAAGGGCTTCTCTCCCAACACATCTACCAGGCTCTGCAGTGAACACTTTAAAAAGGAGGACTTTGACAGGACGGGACAGACTGTCCGACTCAGAGAGGGAGTTGTTCCTTCAATCTTCAGTTTTTCTACCCCTCCAAAAAAGGTGGGTGCATCACTTGGCTTTAAGGGTTGAAAATGTTTTCAATTAGTTTAGCAACATTCTTTGAGTATTTTGTGTTTCAAATCAGCGACGGGCAGCTAAAACAACCAAGGCTTTACCCAAGAAAGAAAAGAGTCAGGAAGTGGCGAGTGCCCCGCCTCCACCAAAACAAGAACCTCCACCCTGTCCTGACTTAGTGAGTTCTGACCATTTCTTCTTTATTAACCCTCAGAATCAGTGGTCACTGCCTGTCTGTGTCTGGTGGTCGTGTTACCGTGACGGATCCTTGTGTCTTACTAGGACCACTCCTATGCACTGCCTCCATCTTTGGGTGATCTGAAGGTAAAACTCTGCGAGGCCTTGGAAAGAGTCGAGAGTCTGGAAAGAGAAATGAGGAACGCCAAGGATCGGGAACGGAGAGCAAAGAATGCGTTGCATGTTCTAGTGGAGGATCTGAAGGGGAAGAACCTCATAAACGAAGAACTAAAACAAAGGCTTGACTTATCGTGAGATGTCAGGACGATATGAACTTGGTGAACATTTAGGTGTAATACACCTTGATAATTCTCATCTGACTTTATAGTTATTATTTTAAGTGACTCAGTATTATTTTAAGCTTTAATTTATATATAAAAACAAAACAAAAAAACCTTGCCTGTCATGGAGTTCATCACTGATACCCTGCTGCTGATGATGCTGGAGCATTTTCCACATCAGAGATGCTTCTCCTCCCTTCATGGTAGCCAGGCCTGCTTGGAGCGCCACTTCAGTTCAATGAGGCATCAGGTATTTTTTATCCTGTTATTCATGACTGTTTTTAATGCTAATCTCTTGTGACCAGTTGACTTTGTCCTGAATTTTACTATGGCAACAACCTTGATTTTTACTGTGCTCTTAGATTGATAACCATGGTGACCCAAAATGGTT
This sequence comes from Poecilia latipinna, assembly GCF_001443285.1. Lineage (NCBI taxonomy): Eukaryota > Metazoa > Chordata > Actinopteri > Cyprinodontiformes > Poeciliidae > Poecilia > Poecilia latipinna. Next base: position 131,478 of record NW_015114313.1, on the reverse strand, counting down.
GACAAAATGAAAACATCACAATGGAACAACAAAACCACAATGCAATTACAATACAATTGACACAATACAACAATAAAAGCAACAACACCACAAGGAAAAGCCACAAGATCCAGCCAAAACACAAGAAAAAAGGCACAAAGAACCACAACACAGTCGTGTGGTTCTTTGTGCCTTTTTGTTGTGAAAAGTTTGTTGTGGTTCTACAAAGAACCACAACAAACTTTTCTTATAATAGAATTTTTGCATTTTGTTGACCCTTCTGGATAACCATAGAAAACAGTCATAAAACATTTTTGTCTTTAATAAAAACATATGTCTCTGTTTTTCAGGGGGTTGATGAAACAACCAGTCTGGTTTGGCATCTCCAAGCACATCTGGAAACCTAAAAGCACAGCACAAGACAGTCTCCCTTCCTCTTATCCAGCTATCATCTACTCCATCAGCAGAACAGTTTCCAACCACTTTCCTTCAACGTGTCTGTTGTCTTTCATTTACAACTTGGTGCTTGATTATTTTTTTCTGTTCAGAAGAATTGGGTTCACCTCAATGAGCACATTTGAGAGGAATCACTTTGGTACTGACATCCATAAAAACCATGCTGTTGTCTTTTTATTATTGTTTTTACTTATGTCCTTGGTTGTCTTTCTTTCACAACAATGCCAAACTAAACATTCTTCAAGTTTATGGTGGACATGCAAAAAACCGAAAGACTTTTCTGCTGCAGGGGTTTTGTGGAGATGCTGTACGTCTCTGGAGTGTGTTGTGATGCTGAAAGTGAGGCCTTAGCAGCACAAGACACAAGTTTTGGCAAACAAAAAGTTTTTTAATAAATTTTTTGATGTCTAGTCTCTTCTTCATGTTCCTCTTAACTGTGACATTTATCAACTTAAACTTTTCTGGATTTTAGTCAGCGGCTTGCACTGCTACCTTGCAGCAAGAGGATCAGGTTTTGCCCTGTGATGGATACATTTATTTCGGTCCAAATGTAGTAGTTATGCAGAAACAAGTTAGTTTTGGCCCTTAGTTACAATCAGCTTAGCATCATAAACCATCTTAACTTTAATCAAAAGTATTTACAGGTAAAATTATCCCTTTTAAATTGCTCTTCATTTAGTCGTTTATATTTTCTGTTTACATTATTTTTTTACACTCAAATTAAAAGCTTGGAAACTTACTTCCGGTGCAACCACGTTTTCTGTCCGACGCGTAGCGGAACCTTTCTTTTTGATCCGGCTAACTATCCAACATGGCAGCGGAGGGAGACGTTGATTTGGACCTGGAAGCCGAGGAAAACTGCACCGGGAAGCCGGTGGAAAAGCCTCGGAAACATGACAGCGGAGCCGCAGATTTGGAGCGAGTCACGGACTACGCGGAGGAAAAGGAAATCTCCAGTTCGGACCTGGAAACGGTGAGAGCTGCGGGCTGTAACCGACGGGCCGACCCAGAAACATGCGGCTGGAGCGGCTGCTGCTAACCGAAGAGCCCGGTTTGTTTGTCAGCGATCCTTAAAAGAAGCTCGCTTTAAAATCTCTGTGAAGTTTTTCTAAAAATGACCATTAAAATATTTGAAATGTTGTGTTATCATCAGACATTTAGTGTTAATTAGCTAGATGTTTCTTAGCTAAAGTTAAATGTAGCTTTGTTAAAATCCTTTATAACTCCTATCAAAAGTCTAGTATTATGCCAGGTAAAGTTGTGCTGTCCTCGCCCTGAGTTTTCAATCTTTTCAGCCGCTAGACAGCCAGACAACGACGCTCCAATAACCAAACTTCTTTCTTTCTTTTTAGTTGTTTATTGAAGAGTGGCCTCTAACCACTACCATCACTTTGGCCATCGTAAACTGCAACATACAAGGCGTAATGTTAGCTAACATAGCAAAATAGCCATTCTTACTGCGAGCTTAAAACAACATTTTCTTAAGTGACTAAAGTATACAAATTACTTACACCAGCGTTACATGAAACAAAGACACAATTATTATTTTCACAATTAACAAGCACTTACGAACAAATCTTGTCGGAAACACAACGAATAAAGACGTCAGCTACTCCACGAGCTGTTTGGTGTCGCATTCCACCATCTTGGATCTATGTTTTCTTTTAGCATCACAAAGGCAACATAACAAAAATATCCACCAGGGGGTGCTCTAGTTCAAAAACCTTGCTGGTCCAAATAAACTAAACAAAAGGCAGCACAAAAGTTTTAACATTTATTTTTAAAGTGTATTGAGTACACTTTAAATATTTACACCTGTATCTTTTTTCTTTCTTTCTTTGTACTAAATATGTCATGTGTTACACAAAACACATTTTGTTTTGCAATAATTCTAAAACAATAGAAAATTAAATAAAAATGTGGGACTGAGCATTAATTAGCTGTTACTGCAGCTTTAAATAAGTGAAATTTATAAATGAAATGGTGGCCAATTAAATGAGGCAGAAGTGGATTAAAGAGCTGTAGAAAAAAAACTGTCAGGTAATGTCAGAAAATAAACATACTTATAACAAAAGTTTAGTGTTGAAATAAAATTATTTTCTTTGCTGATGCCGACTGGTTCAAGTTAAACCAAATAAACACTAACTGCTACTCTTTCAGGCGATGTCGGTGATCGGAGACAGAAGATCCAGAGAACAGAAAGCCAAACAGGAGAGGTAAGATTAGTGCTGATATGACCTTTTTGTGACATATTTTCTGTTTTATCCTGAGGACTCAGGAAAAATCCACTTTAATTTGCTTTGGGGATTAATTATTGTTCTGCTTATTGTCAGAGAAAAAGAGCTGGCTAAAGTCACCATCAAGAAAGAGGATGTTGAGTTGATTGTAAGTAGATTTCATTTTCCTGTTAAGATTATATCACATATAATCAGTCAATCGTTAGCTGGTTTACATCTTATATGAAGGTGTTTCAATTTAATTTGTTTTTAGACAAGGACAGAATATTTGGTTTGATGTTTGTGTGATCTGGACCTGCAAACTTAAAACTCTGCATTTTATGGATAATATAATAGTAATTAATGACAAAAAATAACTTGCGTTAATAAGTTTTCATTTTCCAGGTAAACTAAGATGTATTTTTTATAGCTGCACATGCATTATCTATCGGTCCTTGATTTGATGAGTCGGGTGAATTGGTTGGAGTTTTTTTTTTCCCCCCTTTCGTTTTGCACCAAAATTCTTAAGAACAAGATGCATAATGATCAGATTTTTTTTTGACAAATATTTTTCCTACTGTTGCAGTAAAAGAAAAGTAGCATAAACCACTACTGAAGTATGTAGCAGTTTGCATTTGTCTGAACTCCTTTTTATTACACTGAGCTTAATTAGTTGATATCTGGCTAATTAGTCAGGCTACCTGCTCTGGTAGCAAACCTTGGCTTCTTAACAGGCATGTCGTTTCCAGCTTCCCAACCGTTTTTCTGCAGATTTAACTCGAATTTAAAACTTCGAGTTCTTCTGAATAAATGACAATCATAAATGTAGAGAAACCTGCAAATATTACATAGTTTTTTGGGGGTTTTGCACAGAATGAATGGTATGTGTGGCCAATAGAAGTAAGCCAGTGGCGAACACGAATGCATTACAGTAAATTTACACTTACCCACGAGTGACGCAAAAAGTTAGCTAACTAGCCCGGGTATGTTAACAGTTAGCGTTAGCCTCAACCGCTTCCAGTCGTAATAAAGATGTTTGTGCACGACTCAGACGTTTGCCTGAAATATAAGCCAGACGGTAAAATAGTCATGCCACCATAAAATGTACGACCTGTGATTAATGTATTTCATCCAATTTATACGTTTTCCTTGCCTTGCCAGTTCCGTCCTGTTCTATTCCGCTCGATAAAAATCTCGCTTCTCACAGTTCTCCCGTTTACTTTAATTTCTCCGGTATCATTTTTAACGGGCCAATCAGAGAACAGGAGTTGTTGTCGTGACCGATGACGTTGTTGTTATGCGCTGTTGTTGTCTGTAGTTTTAGCAATGGCAGCGGAGGAATTGAACGGATTTTGAATCTTGTTGGGATCGGCTCTTCTCTCTTAGCAGTGGATAGTTGTTTACAGCGCAGGTAATTTCCCTACGTCACGGTCAAACGTTGGCCATTGGGTAATATTTAAAACCTCAGTAGAGTCCACGCTACAGGAAGTGAGATCTATTTTTTCCAAAAGAATTTAAGACGTTTTTAAGGATGTATGGACACCCTGGAAGTTATTGTACTGGCGTTGCACTGCTTTAGTGTTAGTTGCCACTTTAAATGGATCAAAACTGTAAAAATTGTCTTTTTATCAATGCAAAGGAAACGTATAAGGATCTAATTTCGCACAGCAACTCTTTGTTTTAATTAGCATTTAATCCAGTGTGTTGCTTGTGTTTGGGATTGTAACCTTTGCCGTTTTTTTGTCGTGCAGATGTCGGAGATGGAGATCTCGCGGTCCATGGCGGAGCGCAGCCTGAGGGAACACATGGGGAATGTAGTGGAAGCTCTGGTGACTCTGACCAACTGAACACATTCTCACACTGGACTGTTGCTCCCCACCTCAAAGCTCACCAGATCAATCCAGCGGAGCTGAGCCCACTCAAATCCTCCAGTTTTTTTTTGTTTTTTTTTTCCCAAATAAAAATTAATTATTGTGTAAAAACAAGTGTGTTTAATTCAAATAGCTGTACTTGTACAGACTCCACAAAAAGTAAACTGGTAGGTTATTTACAAAATTACACAAATCCAGCTGCTTCTTTAGACTTATAGGCCGACTATTCCAGCTGAATCAAAGTAGGACGATCAGTTCATGTGCTTGGAGAAGGAATGGACCTCGCAGGCTTCCCTCCAGCGCTCACCAGGATCATCTTAGGTCTTCCTCTTCTTCACGGTGGGCCGATCGAACACATCCCTCACGCCGGCCGCCTTCTGCTTGAAGAACTTGCTGTTCTGAGCGCTTTCCTGAGCCCAGGCCGAGTCGAACGACGTCGTGTCCTGGTCCACCAGGTGGGTGTACTTGGTGCGACCCGACCGGCCAAAGTTTTTCACCTGGTCGGAGCGAAAACGGTCAGAAAATAAAAAACTGAACCTGGATAGTAAATTCCTGGTATGCAAGCGAATCTCACCTGCATGACTTTGGGTAGGATGGTTTTGTTGAAGTGATCCTCCAGAGTAGGAGCGCTGAAATCTCTCTTATACACATCCTCCTCCTCATTCTGGGAAGGAGAGCAAATGTTTAGAAGAAAAAACCACAACAGGTGTGTCTACACTGCCACCTAGTGGGCAAGACGGGCAATGAAAAAATTACGGGTGGTATCAGGAGTTTTCTAAGCACAATGCCAAGTATCACATACGACTTAAATGAAATTTTACATTGTATTTTAACACCTTGAAATTGGGCCTCTGTCTCTTTAAAAACTCCTGCTCTTTCTTAACCTCCACCTTCATGAAATCATCACAACATGGCTCCTCTATTAACCCTTTAACAACGTTTCTGCCAGCGTTACTCTGAGAAGCTCCTATAATGAGATCAGCTGATGTGCAGCTCCACCAGGTGTTTGCTAATATCTGCTGGCTAGTCTGAAGGAGCTGAACGGGTTGCTTTGTGTGCCGGAACCTCAGAAGCTTGGAAACTGCAGCTTCGAGGAGGAGCTGCACCTCGAAGGCGGGGCTAGGTCCAACCAGGCGTTTTGCACAGCTGAATGGTTGCCATGGAGATTAAAGGAGTTCTTAAACATGCATAACAAAGTCTAAGCAAAGCTTCAGGTGTGTATTTGATGAGGGAATAACATAATGGAAACTGATTTGACATGATACTGCTTCTTTAAGAAAAGTTTCAGAAGAGAGATCTTATTTTAACAACTTTTATATCACGTTAAAACAAGAAAACTCAAATTTCTAAGGTTTATGTCGCTTTAAAATATGTTATAGTTAAAAACAACAGAACAAAAAAATGTCTTGGGATGTTTAAGTCTAGAACAGGAGTATAAAAATTCATTTTCATTTTGGTTCACATCAAGGTCAGGAATGTCTTTAAAGGGCCGGTTGTAGCAGAAAGTATTGATAAACTACCCAATAACAAATTGCTAATATTAATAAACAGCTAACTCATGAGGATGTGGTCCTGCTCACCATGAAGAACGCTCCTCTGTGGTAGTACTTCTGCAGGAACTTGTATTTGCCCTTCTGGGCCTTGTTGGTGACGACCTTGCCACTGTTCCGAAGCTCCGCCCGCCGCTCCTCCTCCGTCAGGTTGTGGAATCGTTCGATGTCGGCCTTCTCCTTCTCCATCCTGAAGACAGACCCAATCACGACCCTGCTCTGCGTCTCACCGACTCCATCGGATCCGTTTACTCACGTTTCTCGTGCCTCTCTGTCCCTCTTGATGCGCTTCAGCTCTCGGACCTTCCAGGCCTCGTACTCTTCCTCCTCGTTCTCTCCGTCCGTGTCCAGCGCTTCCAGAGCAGCCAGCGTGCGCCGGTTCTCCTCGAACTCCTTCTTGGCCTCCTCCTCGACAATCTTGAGGGTGTAGCGGCGGCGCTCCTCCGCCTGCCGCTTGGCCTCGGCCTCCAGCTCCCTCTGCTTCAGCTCCTCGGCTTCGCGCTCCGCCACCGTGATTCTGTCCTTCCTGTCCACCAGTCAGAGATTGACAAGTTATGGACTCATCACTTCCTGATATTCAACCAAATGTTCAGAATAATTTCAAACAATTTGAGTAATTTTACTTCTGTTTAAGTAACACAAGTGAAACACATCACTTTTATAAAAATCTCACATTTTTCGATAAAGTTTTTTGCATTAGGATGAGGTTCTTTGTGTCTGTGTTGAAATTAGCATGGAAACACTTTTTGTCATCATGAGTCACATGATCAACAACCGAATGTTACTCCTGACTGAAACACCAGGAAGTGGTTGGATGAGGATGATGCTGCATGTTTTCTAATGACTTATCTTGTCAACAAACTTATTCACATGTGATTCTAATTGACTTTCTTATTTAACGGAAACATCGCAATTACAAAGTTGTGTTTTTTTGACAACAGAATATCAAACATTTGTATTAGAAACAAAAATACTGATAAATTACTGATGCATTTAATTCCAGAAACATCTTTACACTGCAGAAACAAAATTTTAATTTTTGTGCACATAACTTTCTACACTTCAAATATAACAAAACTAACTTACAAGTAACTTTTCAGAAATATATATGAGCTTGATTTAAGTAAATAATTAATATTGATAAAAAAGTTCGCTGACAGATTATTTCACTTAGAACATGGGAAAATGTTTTGTTATAAGTGAAACAATCTACCAGCGGGACCAGAACGTTTTCATCAAAATTAAGGAATTATTAGATAAAGCTCCTACATCTTCCTGAAAAGGTACTTGTAAGTAAGTTTTTATTTATTTTATATTTCTGAGACATCTGCACTAGAACCAGGACCAACATGCTTGGGAAGATTTTGTTTTTGCAGTTTTCAGAGTTCTTACTTGCGAATAAAGACCGGTTTGAGTCGCGGCTCCGCCTCGTCCTCGCTGTCCGTGTATTCCTCGTATTCTGACTCCGACTCGGACTCCTCCCCCGACTTCACCTCCTCCTCCACCTCCATCACCTCCATTTCCTCGTTCTTCCGCTCCATCACTCGCTGGCGCATCATCGCTCGTCGCCGCTCAATTTCCTGCAGAACGATGATCAGACAGTGAGAATTTGACCAACGTGATGAAAAGGACAAAAAACCCAGAGGTGTTTGTGTAATGCTAACCTCATCATCCACTTCTTCCTCCTCCTCTTCCTCCTCGCTGCTGTCTTCGCGCTCAGGATGCCACGTTCCCTCATCTGAGTCCTCGCTGCTCTCGGCCACGACTTCAGGCTCAACGATCTGCCTGTGCCTCGCTAACCTGAGAACCAACGAGTGAGAAACGTCTTCGCTCTGCAGAATTCACCGGTAGTTTGAGTTACAGCTGAGTGCCGGGGCGGTACCTCTCCTCCACATCCTCGGAGGTCCGGTTGAGCAGACGCCGGAGACGCGGGTCGGAGACGTCCTCCTCCAGTGGCTCCACCTCCGGCTCCGCCTCCACCCCCTTCTTCACAAACTTGAACTCCTCGTCTTCCTCGTCTGAAGACTCCATGGGGGCGTAGTCAGGACGCTTACCGGACACATAGCGCTTCACCTTCACCTTCTCCATGGTGAGCTCACCTGTGTGGCGCACATCAACAAGATGGCTGACATTAAATTAATCTGAATACAGTCAGATCTTTAACCACGACTACTGATTCCCTTGATTTCTTTCTGCCTTCCTTTGCACCACAGTGAAAAATCTCAAGAATTTAAGATCAACAATTATTTGGGGCTTTAAATTATTGGTGCAGAAACGCATCAGTTTGTACAACTTTAAAATCAACAAAACTCAAATCTTACACTTTTCCCTCAACAGCTGTGAAGGTTTACTAACATTTATTTTGTGATGTCAATTGCATTGTCTAATGACTTATGCAAATAAAAACAGCATATAAAACCAAACCTTGATGTTAGAGCATAAAAAAGACAAGATCTCAATTGAAAACAAATATAAAATTACACAAAACATGATTAAAATAAAGCAAATCCAGTTTAAGTTCTAACATGACTCTTAATTAATAAAGTTATAATATAAGTTAGTCAGTTTGTGTCTGTGTTTTTAGACCTGAAACATTACTAGACAGACACATATCTTACACAGAAAACAGTAAACTTCATAACAGGAATTAACAACAGACTTTAGTCAAACATTTTTAATCTACTTAACAGAACCATGAGGAAACTCCTAGTGGAAATGTTAAAGAATTTTTGGTGTTTTTCATGTGATTTTTGGGGCTGTCTGGACACCTGATAGATTAATAAGGTGTTTGACATCATCTTACCACATGTATAAACAGATACCTAAAGAGCAAAAAATAAACAACCGACGTAACACCTTAAAAATCAAAATAAAAACATAAAATAAATATTTAAATGTGCAAATTCTAAGCTTGACACTCAGAAATAACATCAGACGTGAGTTTAACATCCATCCTGACCACAAAATAATTGACCAGCCTGTTTGCAGCCATCGGCACCGTGCGGCATCTGGACATATTAACACTTTCTACAGCCTAAAATCAGGATGCTCAAATTTAAGACATAAAATTTTGCTCTTCATAACAACTTATCTAACATTACGTCTTTATCAAACTAGCTCTAACACTGTAATTTGTTCATTTCGTGTATTGTGTGCCAACAGTGACATTAGCTGATGCTAATGTAGCTGAATGGCTAACCAACAAAAGCTCACCTTTCTCGTTCCGGATGGGAACGGCACCGGCCGTGGACTGGATCGGCGGAAGCTTCATGTTGGCGGCTTCGTGACTAGACATGATTGCCTGGTCAACGATAAACGAGCCGACAGAAGAAAAATGAAAACGATATTCCAACTAGCTACTCTAGCTCGTTGCTGCTGCAAAACGGAAGTTCAACAGAACGCGTGAACGGACAGGAAGTGGAATTGTTCCGACAAACGTTTCCGCCGCTGTTGAAGCACACGTAGCTTTACATTAATATTTTATAATTATTTATTTTATCCTAGTGGCGCGGAATGTGAATTTTTAAAAAAATATTCAATGTATTTTAGAGGAAAATCTTGAGATAAAATATTCAATGAGAGAAGGTTGTAGATTTAGTGTAGATTTGCGCCCCCAGTGGTTGTTGAAAACAACGCAAAAGAAAATTAAAAAAAAATTATTTTCCTGGTTAAATAGTAATATTGATTAGAATATACAGTTGATAATGATAATAAATGGCAATATTACTACTTCTGTTACTAGTAATATTCCCTTTTATCAGTCATACATACCAATTAAACATTATTTTTGCTGCTAAGCATATTTTCCTCCTATATTCTTCCGTGTAACAGCAAACAGCATAAATGGAATTACAATTTCAACTCACTTTGAATCCTGTAAATGGAGGTCGTTTATTTTTCACATTTACATAAGATTGTAAAGTTGAATTCACTAAATATAATTTTGCTCCTACTTGAATAAAAGGAAATAAATAAACACATAAATTATCTCTTTAAGGCTCCTGAGCTCAGGATCCACAAGGTTCTACTTGAAAACCAACAAACTGTTAAATAAAAATTCTTCCTCTTTCTTGGAGGTGTACACTAGCCATCTTAAATGCTGACAAAGATTATCAAAGACATTTGTGTCAAATTTCTTTTGGGTAACTCTAAAATGACTTAATTTAAACATTTATTTTTAAATATACAGTATTTGTATACAGTATTTGTTTGTAGACGTAAAACTGGAGTAATTTTATTGGCAATTCTTTAATATTTTTGCCCCAAGGATATATTTCACTTCCCTTTGTGCCCAAAATGAATGTTTATTTTTTAGTGGCTGATGCATAAGGTCTCACAATAAATGGTGGGGAAGTTTGATGAAAGAAAAGAGCCAGGAAAATGTTGCTTTCTTAATATTCAGAAATAAAATCACAGTTACATGATGTCCTAAAGTACACAGCAGACATAGCACATGGCACAAAATATGGAAAAAGGATTATTTTTATGGCTTGTAAATGATATTGCATCTGATTAGTGATGTAAACGATCCGTTCTCCAGCGCAGTGAGGCGGTTCTTTCAGAGCTGAACTCCTCTCTGTTTGAACTGATCCTCCAGCTTCTCCTCCAGAGCCGAGTTAGTTCCTTTCAGACCTTTAACCACCTCAGCGGCCCATACAAAGTACTCCTGGACCCGCTCAGCCGACCAACCTGCCGGAGAAACAAGAAGAGGGTTAACATGTGAAAACTGAATATAGAAGCTTTCATGGACATGAATGTGGATGTTTTGTGTTTTAACTTTAAAGTTAAAAAAATGTTTTCTGGACACTGAAACTGCACTTGAAGTGAACATATGGTGGTGCCACTGAAGCAGAGCCTTTGGTCTTTACCAGGATGATGGTTTAGGATTGATCCATTATCAATTGTCTGGTGAAAGTATTCACATCTCTTGAACATTCTTTACAATTTGTTTTGTAACTAAAACTTAAATGTATTTCACATGGACATCAGGTAATTGTCAATAGTTGTGAAACAATGCCTTGTTCACTGCAAAAACACAAAATCCTGCAAAGTATTTTTACCTAATTTCTAGCGCAAATATTTTAGTACATTTGAAAAAAGGACTAAAATATCTTTAAAGTTACTTTTCAGCAACATCTGTTTTAAGTCAATCATTTTCTGAAATTGATTAAAAAGAATTAGTTTCACTGGCAGATTATTTAGCTTGTAACATGGGAAACTGTTTTGTTGCAAGTGAAATAATCGCCCAGTGGAAATAGCTTTTTTCTTTTTCATCAATTTCACAGAATTATTGACCTTTTCATTGATTTTAGGAAATTATTGTCATATCTTGCTGAAAAGCTACTTGTAAGTTAGTTTTTCTTATTTCCAGCGCACGAAGGAAGGTATTTACACTAGGAAGTAAAGCAAAAATAATTTGTAAGAATTTGTGTCATTGCCATGTTTTTAGGAATAAAGCTGAAAAGTGCGGTGTGAATTTGTAGGAGCATCTTTCGTCTTTTGGAGAAATGTCTCTTCCAGGTTTGCAGACCTTTGTGAGAGCATTGCTAAGTAGAAAAATAAACATTTCTAGATGTCAGATTGGAATAATGAGGGTATTTTAATAATGCTGGAGAGCTGAGCAGCAGAGCAGAATTGCACATAGTCAGTAATCTTGAAGTGTTTGTGCACTAAATCTGCAATATTCACTTTTAAAAAGAACAACAACAGCTTCCACAGATAAAGATGTTTTGTTTTCGGTGCAGAGAGGTGCTGACCGACAGGCGTGCAGGCGTTCAGGTCCCTCAGGTTGTACAGCTTGTCAGCTAGTTTCACCAGTTTAGCTTGTTGGCTGCAGTGAGGTGCATGCTCCACCTGCAGGCGCTTCCTCTCCTGCTTCGGCAGACTTTTGTCATCTGTCACCTCCTGGACAATTCGAGCTACAATTGGTCCGAATCTGTCCTCCAGCTCCTCTGGGGTGGTGTCTGTGTCCTCTACGGTGTCGTGAAGCAAAGCAGCCTGCAGGTCAGAGGCAAAGGGCTTAGCATGACAAGAAGGGCCGAATGTATCAGAGAGATGACGGATGAGGACGTACTTGTAAAACCTCGATATCTGTGACTCCTCCCTCATAGCTGAGGATTCTTGCTACACCTGAAACACAGAACCGCATCAGACATGTTAGAGGTTTCAGCTTAAGGGGAAATATAGTAAACACAAAACTCTAACAGGTGGCATCATCACTGCAATTATCAAGTACTGATCTTGCATAAAAGAGGAATGCTGATGCAGATGTACAGATATAAATTATGCATTTATGATTCCACATCCCATATTCATTGAAGTTTGCAGACATTTAATTTTGTGCAACTTTTTAAAGTTCCTAAAACATCAGTTCCTCTTTCTAGTGTTTTTATTTAGCAAATAATTTCTCTCTCTGTAAAATAACTTTAAACAACAGAAGAGAGTTAGGGTCAAAAAGAATTCAGTTTTTTAATGTAAGAATTTTTACTCACATATCTGTCATAAAAGTCGGAATTATGAGATTAAAGTTAGAATTTTGAGAAAACAATGTCAGAATATTAAGATTAAAGCCAACATTCTACGATTTAAATCAGAATTCCATTTTTTTCAGTGGTTCTAATTCTCTTCCGGTTTGAACAGCACGGAATTAGATCCTTTATGGATCGGCTGCAACAGTTTTTACGATCATTGCTTATGTTTTCCCGTCTTGGGATTTTGTTGACGAACTCGGCATTACCATTGAAAGGACGGGAATTTGCTATCAAGTAATATGAAACTAAATATATATATTTTTTCATATTGGTCTTTTTCGGCTGTATAATGTGAATTTTCACAAAATAAAGTTAAATTCCCCTTGTAATATAATCCCTACCAACCGATTGGATGATTAATGTACGGCGTTTCTTCTGGATCTTTACGGCGTTGTTTACGATGTTTTTCCGCAGCAAAATTAACGGTTTCTAACAATAAAGCCGCTTCTGAATTCATAGCTAAATGTAAATAAAGGAGTTGGTTGAGTTAGCGTAGGTCCGCCCTGTACTGGGTCCGGACGGAAACACCAGCTCACATGATCATTTCCGCCCTGTCAGCTAAGGGAAGTCGATGGCTTCTCCACTCAGATAGATTCACTTTTCGGCTATAAAAAAATAAAAAATACAACTTTTTTCTTTTGCCTTATAGATTATTCATTAAGAAATTGCTTATTTTCCGTATTAATGTTTTTACGTTTCTGGTTATCTTTGTAACTCAAGCTGACAGGTCTGTTTTTAGCCAATAAGCTAACCTTGTAGGAGCTTCACGTCAGCACTGATTTCTTTCTATCAGCAGCATCTGTGTATATACTTTTTATATTTCTACACTGGAAAACCTAAAAGGTAATGCATAAAAATTTTATTATATATTTTTTTACATATATGTTCTCTGTTTTAGCTCCGTTATTGTTGTTTTAGCCCAGAATGGCTCACAGTGCCAGGAGAGACTCCCCGGAGCTCCCAGACTTGTCTCTGCTGAAGAGACTGGCCAGAGATCAGCTCATCTACCTGCTGGAACAGGTGGGAACACGATGGACACAACACTACACCTAAGTAAGAGTTAGGCCCAGCTGGATGCCACCTGATGCATAGGTGTGTCATCTATTCTTTTCCCAGCACAAGTTAGGATGTATTTTTGATTTTCCGCAATAAATACAGATTAAAAACTATACAGACTGGGGCTCAAGTACAAACACAGTCAAAGCTCCTTGTGGCCCTTTATTTTTGTAGTCATCCTCAAACTTCTGGGAACCTCCTGGCTTAAAATGTGACCATTGTTAACGATAGAATAGTTAGATTTCATGTAAATTGGTGTATTTACTGGTACACAGCTGGTTTTTAAGAGTAATCCTCAGAGGCTCAGTGCTTTTCTGATTTATTCATTCATACTGACATACTAACCTCCTGTTCTCTCACAGTTGCCGGGGAAGAAAGACCTTTTCATTGAGTCGGACTTGATGAGTCCACTTGATCGAATTGCAAATGTTTCAACATTAAAGGTAAACCGTATTTGCTCTGTTTTTTAATCTAATTAAAAACAGCTTTTATCTCAGATTCTTTCAAAATATTTAACATGTTACATTGTTGCAGCAACATGAAGTCGACAAACTTTACAAAGTGGAGCACAAGCCGATAGTCAGCATCTCAGATCAGTACGTTCTGCTCCTTGTTACCGGTGGATCTCTGGGTTTTTTGTTTTTTGTATTTGGACAAGTTATCTGATTTTTGTCTTATTTATACAGGATTTGCTTTCTGATTCGACCACGAATACAAACCGTGAAGTGGATTTGTGGTAAGTAATGTTTATTGTTTTTGCCTCACCGGTGGGGCAAAGTGTCCTGCATGTAATGCATCTGTAACTTCAGCTAAATATGCATGTTTGTTTATAACTTTGGTTTAAAAGTTTAGTTCATCTTGCTCGTAGTGATCTAGATTATAATCGCTAAATAACACACAGTGTTTTACAACTTATGCTCCTTCCTTTCAGATGTAGTTAATGCAGACAAGGCAGCAGGAAAATTTCGACGATACAAGATAATCTTCACTCCACAAAAGGTTTGTTCCACCATGCTGCTGATGTCAAACATGTTTTCATTATTTCATAAGTTATGGGAACATGAGAGTAAAATTGTTCCAGTTTAAATCTGCAATCCTTTTTGAATCGGTCTCAATTCAGTCCAGTTTGTTTAAAGTTTTTAAAGAGAAAATTGTTACACTGCTTTTCAAAATAATGCAGTCCTGACTTAATTTGATCAAATGTACTCCACATGCTGTTTAAGTTGTGTGAATGTTGATATTTACTCACTGCCTTTCTCCTTCCTGCTCAGTTCTACGTATGTGAGGCAGTTCTGGAGGAGCAGGGAGTCTTTGGTGGTCAGTTGTTGCTTCGGCGTGTTGATGGTCAGCAGTGAAAGGTGCTGACCGTCACCTGAATGCTGAAGTTGTGTGTGTCGTCCTGCAGATGTGACCATTGATGAGTGGGCTTTCTACCTCCTTCCTCTGGACGAGGACATCATCAGCCTGGAGCTTCCAGAGTTCTTCAGAGACAACTTTCTGGTAAATTTGGAGCCTAACAGAGAAGCTGAGACAGTTAACCTATTCTTTTAATGATTATCCCTCATAATTACTACTAAGTTTGTATTGACACTGTATGCAGGTTTGTATGTAGCCTGGAAAAGTTTGGAATTTCAAAAGAGCTGCTTCTCCAGACTTTATCTTATTCTTTAGGTTTTGCTTGTCCATCTGTCCACCCTGCATTTGCTCAGTTCAGTTCAATTACCAACTGTAGAATTCCTTAATTAATTTTTTTAGTCAGATGATATTTATTTATGGATTGTTTTTGTTTAATCTATTTTGACCATTTTCCTGATTCTTAAATAGTTCCAGCTGTTTAAGACTTGAGTGCTTTAAAAATAAAGAAAAACATAAAATGTTTAAAGACGTATAGACCTCAGATTTAGTCAGAAATGAACAACTTAATGTTGAACCAGTCCTGGATACGAGCATGTATAAACACGTCATCTTTTTGAGGTTATATAACTCCATACAGACAACAAGTTTAGCTAACAACCTTTCATTTGCACAGGCAGGAGACCAGCGCTGGGTGAGGACAGCTGCGAGCGCTCTGCACCTCCTTCACTCCCTCTTCGGACCGTTCTCCAAGGTCTACGGGATTGGACGCTGTTCCAAGGTCCAGAATGATCAAAGATCAAAAGTTTAACTTTCAGATCCGGTGGCTTAATCTCCGTTAAGACATCTGCTGCCTCTCTGTCTGCAGATGACCTACGAGTCGTGGAGGGAGCAGGTAGAGCAGGGAGAACAAAAAGCTCGGCATGCTGAGATCGGGAATGTTTTCCTCATTGATCGAGGTGAGAAGCTGCAGATCATCAAACTGGATTCAGGCTGTGCTCTGTTTCCGCTCTAATGTCACTTTGTTTTTAACAGATGTGGACTTCATCACTCCTTTATGCTCACAAGTTGTCTACGAGGGGCTGGTGGATGATATATTTAGGATCAAATGTGGTGGGTATCTGACTTCAGTCAACAAAACATGACAAAATGATCATTTTAAAAATGACCACAGACCCAAACACTTAAAATTACACAGCAATGTCTTTAGATTACATTCCCTAAACAATCCCTCATTCTAAAGTTTGTCCTCACATTTTTAAAAAAATCTATAAGTTTCTTCAGTTATCGAACTGCAACAGAAACGTGTTAGTTGAACGAATTATGCCAAATTCACATTTTTCATGTTTTTACACTTCCAATTTGACCTCCACAGTTTCTGAAAGAGTCGGAGCGCTTCAACAAAACAACCCAGCCGTTTTTTTTGTCTCCTTGGTGTCTGGAAAATGAGCCGTTCCAAAAACTTTCCAATTTTTAAGTCACATCCCACAGGCACTGTGTCACTGCCTAGCAACCCCAGCAAAGTCCAGTCTGTTACCTAGCAACCCAAGCAGAGCTCTAGCACATTTGGTCAGCTGGTTTTACTGTATGAGTGTTTTGTTGTTGACTTAACATCCAGAAACCACATTCGGCATTCTTGTTGGTTGT
The DNA here is from genome assembly GCF_001443285.1 of Poecilia latipinna. Lineage (NCBI taxonomy): Eukaryota > Metazoa > Chordata > Actinopteri > Cyprinodontiformes > Poeciliidae > Poecilia > Poecilia latipinna. The sequence goes on along the minus strand of NW_015114313.1, from coordinate 114,820 downwards.
GCAGGAGGCTGCACTTCTGCTTTTCAAAGTTGTACGGTTGCATAATTTTGCGACCGTTTGCAGCCATATTTATGTGCGAGTAGCTAAAAATTCCTGTTTATTGTCCAACAGTCTAGCGCTTTCTGCAGGTTTCTTTGCCGGCTCAGCTCTGCATCTTGTTTTGCAGGATGTGTGGAGTTCGGGCCTGAAGTCACCTCCTCTGACAAAAGTCTAAAAGTCATGCTGAACTCTCAGGATAAGGTAGGGCTGAGGTCAAAGGTGTCCGTCTGCTCTCATCTGGGACTGAAGGTCAACGTTTGTTCACTTCTCTCAGGTGTTTAATGAAATCCGGAACGAGCATTTCTCCAACGTTTTTGGGTTTCTCAGTCAGAAGGCCAGGAACCTCCAAACTGCGTATGATGTGAGTGAATGTTGAGACGGTAACCGTGGTGACCGACAGAGTCAGAGTGAATGGTTTTAATCCTCCTCGTGTCTTGGCCTCCTGCAGAAGAGACGGGGGATGGACATCCAGCAGATGAAGACGTTTGTGTCCGAGGAGCTGAAAGGTTTGAAGCAGGAGCATCGGCTGCTGAGCCTACGTGAGCGCTAACTTCCCACGCTGCACCTCCAGAGGATTACTGCACATCCAGAATCACCAGCTGCCGCTGCTAACAGCGTTTCTCTTTCAGACATCAGTGCCAGCGAGTCCATCATGAAAAAGAAGACGAAGCAGGATTTCCAGGAGCTGTTGAAGACTGAACACTGTGAGATTAATGCGTGTAGTTTGTGTCTCACTGGAGGCTTTTCTTTGTGATACAACAACTTCATCTTCATTGGGAAATACAGATTTTATTCCTAAATTGTACAGGGCGACTACAAGAGTAACACATGTAGGGTCTTAATAAAAGTGAATATCTCTGCTTCATTATTTAAAACAACCTACCACAGGATTATTTCCAGAAAAGTTTTCATCCACATGAACTCACACAAATCTGCCTGTGATAGTTGTTTTAATCATGCCAGTCCACTAGGGGGCAGAGTAGCCTATGTCAGCCAATCAGATGACTTCTAAACAACACAACTTCCTGTTAGGAATTAAATATTAACAGATGTATGAGTTAAAGTACTTTTAAATAGCGTATTAGAATATAAAACAGAAGATGATCTCTACTGGAAACCGTGTCAAACCAAATGTCTGGACGTAAATTGATTATTTTTAGTTCTGCAAGTAGAGAAACTTTTATTAAACTATTAATTGTTTCCATCTTCCTCTTCTGCTATTTGGACTTCATGCTTTTTCTCAATGGAAGTTCCTGGCTAAACAAAAGTATTGTTATTATTTAACATATAAAAATATCACTGGCAGTTTCTCTCTAACACTAATCTGCTACTTCATTTTGTGTTTTTAACATTTTTGACCATCAATATTTTATAAGCATAAGATAATTCATGTTTAACTGTCCGCTGTATTTCCAGGTTTATTATATTAATGTCTTCATGTTTCCTCAGGTTTACTTGAAGGATTTGAAATCCGTGAATGTATTTCCTTCATAGAGGAACACATCAACAGACAGGTGGGCTTCGCTTTCACAGGTTTTGAATAAAGGAAACTTTAAAAGCAAAAACCTTCTGAGAAAATCTCAGCTTTGGTCTCTGTTTGGTCCTCAGGTCTCCATGATCGAAAGTCTGCGGCTGCTGTGTCTTCTGTCGGTCACGGAAAACGGTGAATTCCCGTTTGTGATTCAACGCAGGAACGTCTGTTCATTTCGATGTTGTGATGACAGTTTTGTGACTCTTCTCTTGCAGGACTCCTGCCAAAAGATTTCAAGTCATTAAAAGCACAGTACCTTCAGGTGAGAGGACACACGCACTTTCCTCTGTTTCCTGTGTGAGAAGCAGAAACACCAGGAATATTTCAGAATCACTCCTGATGCTTTTTAACCTATAATCACTGGTGGAGCTGCCTTCTGATGCTGCATGAGTCACTATAAGCAGCAAATGACATTTATTTTGATTAATAGTCATGAGAACTATAGGAGACTCCAGTTTCCAAAGAACTCAGTCTGAAAATGTAAATACTCAAAATTTAGATAATTAGAAACAAGCAAAGTGGCATTTAAAACTTTCAGACACTGCAAAAAAAAAATCAGAGAATGTATTTAATGTAACACACTACGGTGTCATCTGCAGATAGTGACACTCTAGTACAGATGTACAAAAAAAACAAAATAAATGTTTTTTTTATTTTGTTTTTTTTTATTTTGGTTTTTAAATAGAGACTGACTCTGTACCAGCCTCGTTTGTCTCAGTTCTCCCAGATTTTTGTTGGTAGTTCAGATTTGGACAAATTTACATGAGTAGCTATTTCTTGACTTATGAAGATCAAGACATTCGCTTTAATTTAGTGTCGTGTTCTCTTTTCCTTTTCTTTCTCATTTTGAGGAGTTGGTAAAAAAATAATAATAATCAGGCTTCTGTCACTTTATAAAATATTAAAACATTGAACCCCTGGATTTAAAATTCATTTAACATTTAGAACAACTTAAAACAAAGTTCAATATTTGTGAAATACTTTATGCATTTTTCACCAGCTTTTGCTAAAATTGTTGAGATGCAGTTTTAATATCAAGTCAACTGAATGTTTATTACAATTTCGTTTCGGTTGTCATAGATGAAAATATGTAATAAATTATTCCTTTAGATTGCTTTATGTCGGGCCCTTGGAAAGCAACACAGAATATTTTATTCTGCAACAATTAATTAGTTTTTTCATGCATGACTAATTATTCTGATTAATGGCTACAGTTCAAACTTTAATTTTCCTGTTTGTTGTTCTTAATATATATATATATATATATATATATATATATATATATATATATATATATATATATATATATATATATATATAAAAATTGAGATATTCCAGTGAAAATAACGTGGAAGTTTAACATTTTCTCAAATTGAGCTTCTGGCTCCTAAAACTAATGAGAGCCTCCAGGAATGCTGAGGATAAATATCGAAATGTGCATTTACCTACAAAAAATGAGAATACTGATACGTTTCCTTTGACGGTTTCAGAATAGATAATTTAAAACAAAAAATTAAGTTCTTTAAGATTTCAAATATTTTCTATGATAAAGTAGAAAATCTTCATAAGTTGTCATTTAATTTGAACCCTGCTGACTTGTTCAGTTATCAAGTTAACACGAATGGTTCAACCTGTAAGCCGTGTGTTTCATAAAATGTTTTTACAATCTCCTGCCATCATAAATTTGACCTTTGGCTGCAAAACGGTGCAGGAATGTTTGTGAAAGAAGCTTCTCAATATCTCTTTATGGAAACAAACATTCTGAACAGTCAAGCTGTAAAATGCTAAGAAACGTGGCATGATGTGGTCCCACAGCTCTGTGTTTAATCCGTCCCGTCTCCTGTGCTGGTTTCCATCAGAGCTACGGCGCGGATCACCTGCTGACGTTCTCCAACCTGAGGCAGCTGGGGCTGCTGGTGGAGCAGCAGCCGGGGGAGACGCTCACCGTCATGGAGAGCAAAGTGGGCAAACTGGTCAACGACAGAACTGCAGGTAAAACGGGTTCAGTTCAACACACTCAGACAGGAAAATAAACAATGATGAGCATTCTTTAACTTGTTGCATACAGTTTGAATCAGATATTGTTCTCTTTTTCTTGTGGGCTCAGCTTAAGCTGCTTCATTGTTTTCTGCATTTCAGGTTGAAACTATCTGAAAACGGTTGTTTTGTCTCTTTAAAGTGTTTCTGAGACATTCAGACAAACACATTTTAACATTTCCAGTATTACAGGTTCTTGTGGTCACATGTTTAGCTTGTGGATTCTCAGGCCCAGTAACTGTACCCTTGAATACCTTTGTTTTGTTTTGTAGGGAAACTGACCGACGCCTTTTCTTCTCTGGCCAAGAAGAGTCACTTTAGAGCCTTAAGCAGAAAACTCAACCTGGTAAAGAACAAAGATCATCCCAGCTATTTAAGCTTCCTCTTCTCTCATGAGGAAACTTGGCATTAATGAATTTATTTTGGATAAAGGTACCAAAGTCGGATGAAGAATATGACCTACGTGTTCCTCGGGACATGGCTTATATTTTCAGTGGCGCCTATGTCCCTCTGAGCTGTAAAATTATAGAGCAGGTGAGTCCTGTCACTCCAACAAATGGGAATTTATTTACAAGAGTAAAACAAAATTTTCCTATTTTCTTTGGTTTTTACCCAGGTGTTAGAGCGGGACGGCTGGACGGGGCTGGAAGAAGTAACCAGGCTGATCAACGGGCATGAATTCGCTGTAACAGGTTAGATCCCTTTGAAATTTCATGCAATCTAAAATGTGAAGAAGCTGCTTGTGCAATAAAATCCATTCCAGATCTTTGTCATTGATTGTTTTCATTTGTTTGTGTCCAATATCGGGCGGCACAGGAGCTGATCCCAAGTCTAAAAGTGATGCTCAGCGGATCATTCTGGTCATGTTCCTTGGTGGATGCACCTTCTCTGAGGTTTCAGCTCTCCGTTTTCTGGGAAAAGAGAAAGGTGCTGTAACTTAAAATGCTTGAGATCATGAGGTGAACAGAAAGCCACCTTATTGTTACCTGCTGGTTTAGCTTTATTTTTTCTGTTTTGTGCATTTAAAAAAATGAAAGGAGGCTTAACAGGAAGTAGGCCTCCAAATAAATACCTGCCCAAGGCCCGAGACCCCAGACAATCTTGGGTCGCCCTTGCTGTGTTTGCTTGCCTGAACTAAATATTTTCTTAGTGAAAAGGCAATTAATCATGACACTGCTGTTATGTTTTCCAGGTTATAAATTCATTGTGGTAACAACTGCAATTACAAACAGTTCGCGGCTCCTGGAGGCTCTACTGGACAACAACGTTTGAAGCCATCGAGAACATTTTACTTTTTATTGACTGGAAGAGGACACGTTCCTAACGCCTCATGTCATACATTCCTGTCAGCTGAGAATGTTTGCTAATGCTTGGTCACCTTTATCAATACAACTGTAAAAATGTGAATAAATGTGTGTTTTTTTTTAACATCTGTGTTAATTTTCTTTAATATTAACCACATTTATAGCCGTTTCGATCAGATGTATTTTAATCTCTAATTGAATAACACGACACACCCACTATGGAAGTAGTGTATGTGTGGTTTTAACGTGGGAGTAAGCAAAAAGCGGTTGGAGTATGGGCGGTGAACAGAAGGCGCTTCCGGCGGTTCGTTCCGGTTTGCTATATTAAGCGCCCCCATAGCAAGAGCCAATCAGAAAGCAGAAACCTGTGGAACGCGTATTTTGAATTGCTGTAACAAACGGACTGAGGTGAAATCAGCCAGAGCGGAGATCTTCGGCGTCTTGTTTTTTCGAATGAAAGCATTTTTATAAACTTTTCTGAAGCTGTGGGGTTTAACAATGAGGAAGAGGTAAGATTGAAGCTTTACATTTCAGTGTTTAGGCGTTTATTCTGACGATAAAATGAAGTTTCGGCGAAGAGTTGTACAAGTTAGCCAACAGCCAATCTGGAGTTAGGATAACGTTAAATCCAGAATCTCCAGTTTTGACTTTGCCAGGTTTTTTTTTTAGCCTTCTTGCTATCTAGGGCTCATATTTAAATGATTATTTACCATTTACGGAGCTCATTGTTGTATTTTCTGGCTGCCGTAGTGAGGTGCTCGCAGCAGAGGCTGTGTCGTGTCTGAATAAGTCGCTGTGCCACCTGAAGGACATTTGGGAGGAGATCGGCATCCCGGAGGACCAGAGACTGCAGAGGACTAATGTTGTCAAAAACCACATTAGGGTGAGGAAACTCCTGCTAAAATATCATTAAGAAACTAAAACTGATGGATCAGCAGACTGCAGTGTAGCATTTCATTTCTGGGTAGAAATCTGTGTATCCTTTGTTTAGTGGATTAGCTAAACACTTTTTTTCAAATGTTTGAAAAAGACAATTTTTAGGTTTGATAAATATCTACAATAGGAAATCTATTTTCATTCTTGAAATCTCTTTAAATGTTTGGATGAATGACAATGAATAACATTCTTTTCCCACAAAAGAAACAAATCTAGTCTATTTTGGCCACAACGTTTGGACACCGCTGATGTAAATAATAAAACACATTGTGGTTATTATTGTGTGTTTAATGTCCAAAATGTTATAAACGTGCAGAAATGTTTGTCAGACAAAGCTGCAATTTTAAATAAATGCAAATGTTCAGCATGTTCAAGAAGAGGTTACACTGTCAGGTTTTTAAAAAATGCCAGAATTTCTGCTGGTCAAAATGGTTTTTAATCACGTCTGCATGTCCACTGAAGCCATCTGCTGGTTTCCCTGTGATTTGTCCTGCAGAATCTACTGGAGATGATGGTGAAAGAGGAGGAATCACTGAAGAAAAGACTCCTAAGCAGCATCCAGACCTGCAGGACAGAGATGGAGAAACTCTGCTTAGAGCTCCAGATTCCTGTTTTTGAGGTAAAATCGTCTTTTTGGCTGATGACTGGAATGACTGAGTGGATCAAAACTTTGGACACGTAAGAAGAAAATCCACTGCGTGTCTAGTTTTTGCAGATCTACGCCTCTTGGTGCTGTTTTGTTAGTAGTGAAAGTGTCTTTATTAACCTTCCAGTCCTTTTCTGTGCAGGAGGAAGACGGTATTAGCATGCTGCAGCAGGAGAAGAACATCCGGACTGAGGTGGAGGCTCTGATGACGGAGCGGAACCGGCGGATGCAGCAGCTGAAAGCTCTGCTGGATCAGGACCAGGACCTGTGCGACGTTCTGTGCTCCATGCCGTACGGCGTTGCTGCGGATTGCGTTCCCTCGCTGGAGCAGCTGGAGAACTTCCAGCAGCACATCACCCAGCAGAACGAAGAGAAGGTGGGAAATGTAGCTGTTTTACCACTAACAGGAAGCCGGCTTCTCTGAACCGCTCCGGTTCTCAGGTCAGGCTGTGGATTTTTTTTTTTATTTTTATCATCACTACATCCTGGCCAGTAGCAGATCTGACCTGCCTCTAAATGACAAAACATGTTAGGACATCTTAAAACAGTTTTTAAAATTCATCAATGTTTTAGTAACTAAAAACTGTAGACATGGTAAATGTCAGCTTAAAGTTTTGGGGCAGAACTTGGACCCAACCGTTGGCTTGTTGTTGATGGTTTCTGCTTAAAGAGGAAAATATTTTTCTTTAACAAAAAGCCGAGAAGTGGAATTTCAGGTAAAACCTGCTTTTACATGCTGGAAAACATTAATATACAGTTTTAAAATACTTTTTTTTGTCTTTAAAGATATTACTGGACTTGATTTACATCACTTTCTAGGTAATGAAGATTGTTGCCCATTCATTTTTTTTTTTCTCTGCACTGAACACCAGAATTACGGCATTTTATACATTTAATTAAATTTTTCTTATTAAATGTTTACCAAAAGAAAACCCATAATGACTAAAATAGACATTTGAAATGTATAAAATATGAATAATTTGACAGTAAAGTTCAGTATTTTTCAGGCAACATCAGTTTCTGTTTGGTTCTCATGAGCTGCACGTTGCATCACATCACAATCATCATGGCGGTACTGAAGTGCAAGAGAGATTCTATACAATATTTAAAAAGATTTTTATATTTGAATTTTCAGGCATTTGTACTCAGCATGATATTAATATGTTACAACAGATATGGTGTAATAAGAGTTCCTGTGCAGAATTGGCTTTTATTGTTTTCCATATCTGGAGAACTATGGGAAATATTTCCAGACATTTTTCCTTTCAGTTTGTAAAGAGTGAATATCTAGTAATGTTTCATATATGCAGTGGTTTTTAAATTGATTCATGTCCCTGAATCAAATGACAGGAGTCAGAATCACAGGAGGCTTTTAGCTTCCTCTGGTTTCTGGGCAGCATTAAGTTCAGACAGAGCTGGACCTGAACTGGGTCTAAAAAGTCAAACATTTATTACTGTGCAAATAAAACAAACCGTGTTTCTAAAGATCCAGCTCCATTCTGGTGGTGCGATGCTGCTGCACTACAGTCTGAAAACTGGAAGTCAAAATGTGCCGACAGATGATAACTCAGGTTCATTTTGTCCACAAGCAGCTGGAATAATCTGAAAACTGCAAGAAAGAGCTCAGTGTGATTTTTTTTTTTTTTAAATAAAAAATGTGCAGGAATCCTGTTTGCATCTTTCAAACAGGGTTATAAAAAAATGCTTGTTACAGCCAGGATGTCTGTCTGGAGACACTGAAACAGAAAACCTTTCATTGTGTAAATGAAATGATGTACAACCACATTTGTCTCACATAACATCTCATTTAACCTTTTATTAAAACGTTAACTGAAAACTAAAATAGATGAGCTCAAATTGTCCACGTTGCGCCATTCAGCGTGGTGATGGCTGATGGGTAAAATCTGTTTCTCTGTGAATAACGGTTGTGATTTGAGTGAGCCGTACCGTGACGCTGTGGCTCTGTCCTCCTGAAAGGCGAGGAGATACTCCGAGTTCACGGAGCTGAAGAAGCAGATCATTCTGCTCATGGAGGAGCTGGACCACTTCCCAGAGACCAGCTTCGAGAAAGACGTCGTCTCAGAGGATGAGGACGCCTTCTGCCTGTCCAGGGACAACATCACATCTCTGAAGCTGCTCCTGTGTCAGGCAAGAGCACAAAGTGGAACTTAACGTTTTACTTAAAGCTTGTAAAGGGTCAGGCTGGGTTTACTGGATTCCTCCATGTTGATGCTGCAGCTGGAGGAGCGGAAGGTGGAGAACGAGGCGATCTGCGAGAGCCACAGAGAGAAGATCCAGCAGCTGTGGGACCGGCTGCAGGTTCCCCAGGAGGAGAGGGAGCTTCTGAACGAGCACATGGTGGCGTCCAGGAGGAGGAACCTGGAGGCGGTGAGATGACCTGCTCTCATCCTGTGCTATCATTAAAGGGGCAGGATCACGTAAAATCAAAGTCCTTTAAGCTTTATATCACGTTATGCTATTCCTTCATTAGACATACCTGGAGTTTTTCCTTGATTCTTTTATGCATGTTTGAGAAATCCCTTCATTTCCATGGCAACCATTCAGCTGTGCAAAACGCCTGGGTGGACTTAGCCCCGCCTTCGAGGCGCAGCTCCTCCTCAGAGCTGCAGTTTCTAAGCCTCCACCTCACAGAGCAGGACTCCCTCACTCAGCTCCATCAGACTAGCTGGCAGCAGTTAGCAAACACCTGGTGGAGCAGCTGAGCTCATTATTGGAGCTACTTCTCAGTCAAACTCAGCTAAAATCTCCAAAGGGTTAATAGAGGAGCCATGCTGTGATGACTTTCTGAAGGTGGAGTTTTTAAAGAGACAGCGGCCCAATTTCAAGGTGTTAAATTATGAAGTCAAGTTTCTTTAGTCATATTTCATATATTCAGCATTTTTATAACAACTGAAGGTAACATAGTGACCTGATTGTGCTATGAAATGGCACTATGTGGCTGGAAATACAAAATACTGCGTCTTTAACTGTGAATATCAGAACCACATGTTTAGTTTTTCTTTCCATTTATTTTACTTTTTATTTATTTTTTTCTGCAGTTACAAACAGAAGTGCATCGCTTGGAGGAGCTTCAGCTAAACAACATCCGAAACGTGACAGAAGCCATTCGGTCAGAGATCGCCGTGTTTTGGGAAAAGTGTTTTTTCAGCATTGACCAACGACAGGATTTTGCACCATATTTTAGTGGTAAGTTCTGCTGTTGGAATGACATCATCTTGTTTCATTTTCCCTGACTCATGCTGCATTTATGTGTTTAGAGGATTTTAATGAGGAGCTGTTGGCTCTGCATGATGCTGAGATTCAGCGCCTGAAGCAACATTATGAGGATCACAAAGAACTCTTCGAGGGGGTCCAGAAGTGGGAAGAAAGTTGGAGGCTGTACTTGGACCTTGAAGTAAGTTTGAAAAAGGAATCTTCAAGTTTTTATCTGATTTCTATTGTTGAGAACAGAGTTTACAGATCAGTAAAGTCAGTTTTATTTTTGCCAGTATTATTAAAAAAAACATAATTTGCTAGCATTATTGTACAGCATTGTCGTAGCATAGCTCAGAATAATGTAGCATAGCATTAGCTAGCATCAAAATACAGCGTTATAGAATAAAGGTTTAGCATATCAGGGTGGCATCATAATGGCGAACACAGCTTAGCTCAGAATAGCTTAGCATTATTATAGTAGCAAACATAGCATAGTGAAACATCAAAATAAGTGTAGCTCAGAATAACGGTGCTTCTCCTAGCATCATATAACAACAACAAAGGTAGCATAACTCAGAATGGCATACCGTAGCATTACATAACATAATTTGCTAACATGATAGTAGCAAACACAGAATAGCTCTTAATAGCGTAGCATTACCTAGGATATATTTATGCACAGCTTCCATCTCACAATGCTACACAGCCAACATCTACACTGTGGATTTCTCTGTCATTTGTAGAAGAAAGCCACAGATCCAACACGGTTCGCTAACAGAGGAGGAAATCTTCTTAAAGAGGAGAAACAAAGGTCAGAGCTTCAGAAAAACCTCCCAAAGGTAAGAAATGACATCAGGAATTATGTGAAATATGTGAAATCTGGCAACCATTAATGCAGTGGTGTGTGTTTGTGTTTCAAGCTGGAAAAGAAACTGAAAGCCCAGATAGATGCGTGGGAGGACGAGCAGGGCCGGGAGTTCCTGGTGAACGGTCAGATGTTCCTGCAGTATGTGGCAGAGCAGTGGGAGCTGCACCGGATCGAGAAGGAAAAGGAGAAACTCGAGAGGGTGAGGAAGGTTTGACTTGAGCTTTGGTACAAGTTTAAGAAGTGTGTTAACTCTTCCTGCTGATGAAACCCTTCCAGCAACTGAAGAAGAGCAAACAGACGGAGGAGGACATGCTGTACGGAACCGCAGTCCGAACCCCAGCCAAGCGACGGTTCCTGGGCACCACAACACCCAATAAGTCCAGAAAGGTTAGAACCCCACCTCTTTACAACCTGAAACCCGATCAGCACTAACAGCCGTCCGTCTCCCTCTGCCAGCTGAATGCCACCTCCAGCATGTCCAGCGGGGCCTCCAACAGCACCATGCGCTCCGTTCACTGCGGGACCGTCTGTCGCTCGCCCGTGCCTCGCCTCCTTCTCTCCGCTAACAAGGTCAGGCTAACGCATCAGCTGCATGTTAATCTGCCAGCTTCGCTCTGCTTTAGGACAAAGACACAGATCTGTCACTATACTATTAAATATTTTAATCTGACTTCTGATGAGAATAAATTAACAAGCTTATAGAATTTGAATGTTTTTTGTTGCTTTTCTTTTGTAACAATTATCCATCTGCTCTGTTACTGTAAAAAATGTAAATCGTATCAAGTATTTGTGGTCTAGTCTCTAGTGCAAATATCTTAATTTTGTCTTTTTTTTTTTAAGCGTACTAACTTACAAGTAACTTTTCTGCAACATATAAAAGCTTGATTTTAAAAGTAAACAATTTCTTAATATTGATTAAAAAAGTACAAGTTCCTCTGGCACATTATTTCACTTACAACACAGGAAAATGTTTTCCTGTAAGTGAAATAATCTGCTGGTGAAACTAGAACTTTTTCATCAATATTAAGGAATTATTGAATAAAACAAGCTCCATATCTTGCTGAAAAGTTAGTTCTAAGTCAGTTATGTCTTATTTCAAGTGTACTAAGATATTTGCACTAGAAACTAGTTCAAACTTGGTAAAAAATAGTTTTCAGCAGGGTGTACATATCTGAATTAGTAAAAATTAAGTCCTTTTTATTTGATTTGCATCATTTTTCTTTAATTGGCCACATTACAACTTAATTTGGTTTTGAGCTTCATGGTCAGATTTAGTTTAACTTTAGGTCCACTTCCTTGGTTTAAACCTTAGTTTTAGATCTAAATGGGTCATAACAAAGAGATGTATATAAAAAGAAAAATGGTTTTAAAGTTCACGAATTGCACTTCAGAGAATCTGTTGTGATTTGCAGAATCTTATTGTTGGTTTTGAAATGATTTTAATTTCAAAACCAACTTGAAATTATTTATGCTTCATATAGAGGACAAAACCCCAAAGGTTTCTTAGGTCAACATTTCATCCAGAATGAGACAAACCAAAGTTTGTTTCTGTGAAAGTGCAGCGTTTAGGAACTCTGTAACTCGATCTGTCGTCTCCAGACTCCAGCGGCTCGGACGCCGGGCGGCGGAAAGCCCCCCCACCCCAGGACTCAGGACTGCAACAAGGAGAACGAGGCCCAGGGCAAGGCGACCCCCGTGAGTGGTGCGTTGCAGACCCCACAGCGTAACTTCAGCATGGCTTCTGTAGCCAGCACATACTCAGAGTTTGTGGTAAATTAAACTTTTCTCTCTAACATATCTTCTCCCTCTGTTTCTTCATTTGCCTCGCTGCAGTTTTCTTTAGTTTGTTGGGAGAAGTGGTGATTAATGATGTTAAACTTGGTCAACACTGAATCAGTTCAGTCTGTTGGGGATCCTGAAACCTCTCACTAATCCCTGTTTAACTGCATGCTTCAGATTAAAACAAATCTCCTCCCTGCTTGTGATTCAGGCCCTGAAAGAAGCAGGAAAAGTTTAACTTTGGGTGAAGCACAAACATTATAAATGTGAATTAGCAGGAACTGATGCAAAATGATGTAATTATGTAATTCAGTTTATTTTATAGCTCTAGTTCACAACATATATCGTCTTAAAGCTCTCTACAGAATGATGTTGTTTCAGTTCGATCTTGCATACATTCCAATTGATCCCAGTTATCAAATAGAACATTTAATGAAGCTTATTATTTAAACTAGTTTAAAAAGTTTTTAAAGAAACCAGCAGATTGGACCAGCATGTAGCAACCGTAAAAAAAAAACTGGTATCGTTGTTGACTTTGCAGCAGCAATCCTTCATACTGAGCATGCATATAGCGACAGTGGAGAGGAAAAAATCTCCTTTAACAGGAAGAAACTTCCAGCAGAACCAGAACCTGAATCAGTACAAGCAGCCATTTGCCAAAACCAGCTGGAGGTTTGAGAAGACAGAGCAGATTCACCAAAACCAGATGAACTGATGCAGGATTCCTTTTTATATTGATGAAAAATAAAACATTTATAACAGGAGTATCAACATTATCTCAGCAGAACCCCAGACTAGATGTAGCTTCTTTGGAGAGAAAATAACTGAGTTTAAATGACAGCTAATGATGCAAATTGGAGAGTAGTAGGAGAAAGTAGCAGTGATGCAGAGCGGTCAGTGTGTCCTCCAGCAGTCAAAGCTTATAGCAGCATAACTACACAGAGAGAGCAGGATAACAAAACATAATTCAGTTTGATGTGAATCAGTTCAAATAGTGACTTCAAGAGAATTTAAAGGGGCAGTATCAGGTAAAATCAGCGTTTTGCGTTTTATATCATGTTATTCCCTCTTTAAAACCATACCCCTTCGCTTCCCCACTCAGCTCCTCCAGACTAGCGGCAGCAACAATTAGCAAACACCTGGTGCAACTGCTGAGCTCATCATAGTCGTGAAACTGTTAAAGGGTTCATGGAGAAAGGCTGTTGTGATGACTTCCTGAAGGAGGAGTTTCAGAAAGAGCAGGAGCTTCTTAAAGAGACAGAGGCCCAATTTCAGGGTGTTAAATTACTAAGTCAAATTTTTTTTAATGCATGTTTCATAACAACTGGAGGTAACCGTTATTTGAATGGTTCTGTGAGTCCTGCCCCTTCAAATGGTTTTTGAGCAGCAGTTAGATGTTTTCTGACGGCTGTCTTCACTCTGACGTTCTCACGCCTGCTGCTGTTTTCCACAGCGAGATCTGTCCAAGGCCTCCAACCCCAAGATCCAGCACGACATCCTGAACTCCACCACCATCAACCACTGACTCTCCCGCTCTGAGGGTCACAAAATTCAAATAAAAACCAAACCTGCTCCGGGACGGAGGAGGGTCACTACTGTTCACTGCTTTTAGCTTTTATGGATAAATGAAGGTATTTATATTCAGTGTAAAGTGAGGGAGGAAGATGATGTTGTGAACTGAAGGTGCTGTCCATTCCAAATGAAAATATAAATGAACACTACCTTTGTTCTTGGATGTCTACGGCAGTATATTAGGGCACATGTAGATGGGGAGGAAAAAAGTAAATTTTCTGTCAAAAACTCAGAAATTTTCTAGAAAAAAATATGGAAATTTCTGAGTTTTTTTTGTTGTCAATTTTCTGAGATTTAATCTCAAAATCCGACTTTCATTCTAGCACATTTTCAACTTTCCCAACTCAGAAATTTTTTTTTCTGGAAAATGTTTGTGTCATTGTAGATGTCTGCCAGTTATTCAGATGTATAAAGTATTTTCTATTATAAACTGCTCAATTCTTCATATTATTTAGATGAACTAGCATTAAGCTTTCTGATGTTATGCAGACAGGGGTTACAGTCTAAATGTATTATAAATGCGGTGCACTTTTTGTTGAATGTGTTGCAATTTGTATAATTTTGTGCTCACACTGTTCTTTTTTTCTCCAAATCAGTTTTTGTAATTGTGTGCATTTATGTGTGTACCTACTCTTTCCTGATGATTTTAGGCCATTAAGGCTGTTGATGCAGCACAGAAATAACTCATGGCTTCAGTATCATGGCTGATTTGGAAAAAGTTTGTCAAAATATAATAAATGCTTTTTTCAATAAATTACTGGATGTCAGTTTTGTAGATTTGTGAACTGAATCATCAAACCTCCCACTGGTTCTGTCAGGAGGAACGAGCCAAAACCCGAGCTAAGAAACCGTCAGGTCAGACTCTTGTCCATAAATAAAGAGGAAACGGTGTTACCTCAGCTGTGACTTCACAAATAAAGCCAACACTGTAGGACCAGCAAATCGCTTCATATTTAAATTCTGTGGGTTCGCTTAAAAATATTTTTTTTTCCTGCTTGAACATTTTTCTGGCTTTTCGGAAATAGAAATAACTGATCGAAAACAGACAGCTTAGTCTGATTTATTGCCGGAACAGTTTTTCTTTTGTAGCGTTTGTAAATTTAACTGTAGGTTTGGACTTTTATGTAAATGTGCATTAATCTAAGTTATTCCACTTTAGCTGTAGATGTATGTTAAGGGTCGTCCCCTTGAACCTTAAGTCTTTTCAGTTTATAGCACAGGTTTAAAACCAGAGGCCTGGGTGTGAAATCTGGCCCACCAAAAGCAAAAGAAAAGATGAATGCAATACAAACTGCTAAATCAAATATTAACTGAATTATTTAGTTCAGAGATGTTTAAACGTTAAACATGTCTGAACATGGTCATGGTCTGAAAGTAGTTTCAGACCATGAACATTACATTGTTCTTAAATTTATTAAAAGTGCAAAAAACAATTTTGCACCTTATTTTTGCTTTACTTGCTCAAAATTAAAAACATTTAATCAGAGAAAAAGTTTTTAGACGTTTTTATTGCCGAAATTGGAATGTAAAAATTGTCTTGCATGTCTGCCCAGTTGAATTAAAAATAGTTCTTTATCTGAATTTCTTTTTTGTATTTTCCGTAAAAAGAACAGGATATAGGTCAGATTTTCTTTTAAAACTCTTGCTTTATTCACCCAAGTCTGTTTTTAAGCAAAAGTAACTAAATAATTGTGATCGTATTTTTTATAGATCAAAAATATGAAAAAGCTGAAGTTAGTTTTCAATCTCTTTCTTTATTTTTCTTTATTTATTTTTCTAAGTCATCTGGGTTTATTTTAAAAGGGTTGACTCCGGAAGTTGAACGCCGGAGGGTTACCGGAAATAAACACGCAGCGGTGTAACACACCATGTGTCCGGGCTGTAGTTCTAAAACTTTCATGGTGTAGTAATGCAGAGTTGACCGTGTTTAGAAGCAGTTGGTCGTTCTTCAGAGCTCCACCATGTCCGGAGCGTTAGCCAGGCTGCTCTTCTACCCGACTCTGGCCTACAATGTTCTCATGGAGAAGGTTTCCTCCAGGAGGTGGTTCGACCGGGTCGACGAGACGGTCATTCTGGGGGCGCTGCCGTTCAGGTCCATGACCAAACAGGTCAGAACACCGATGAGCAAAACTTAAAAAAAAAAAAAAGTAGCTACATACATTCAATAGCAAACTCATATTTACAGATTAATTACACACAGATTTTTATTTGAGCAGATAATTATGAACTCTTGCTTGTTGTTTGTGTTGTGTTGCAGCTGGTGGAGACAGAAAATGTCCGGGGAGTTGTCACCATGAATGAAACGTATGAAACCAAATATTTCTGCAACTCGGCCGAGGTGAGTGGGATCCGTTAGTGAAAGATTAAAGCATGTTACTAAAAACATTTCTGTGCTGTGCTTTAAAAATAAGAGCCCTGGATCAGCCTGAGAACTGACTTCTGTATTTAAGGTAAAAATGTTTCAGACGTGAGGCGCGGAGTGTAAGGATCTGATGTTTGGGAGCAGGAGTGGCGACATGCAGGCGTGGAGCAGCTGAGGCTGAGCACCGTGGACCTGACCGGAGTCCCCAGCCTGCAGAACCTCCATCAGGGGGTGGAGTTCGCCCTGCAGCACAGGCTGCAGGGGACCAGCGTCTACGTCCACTGCAAGGCAGGCCGTTCCCGCAGCGCCACGCTGGTGGCTGCGTACCTCATCCGGGTCAGTACGAAACATCAGAGAAATATTGTTAAATTTAACTCTAGATGGCAGAAGCAGGAAAATACAAACCTATAATACAAACATTACGAAACAGCCTCCTTCCCAGTCTGAAGGGCAGTTTGTGTTTGAATAATATGGCTAGGTATTTGAATGAAGACAATATAACTAGTTTTGGTTCTGTTAAAGGTGACCCTTTGTGCTTCTCTAAACAGGTTAGGATTGATCTATCTGCTATGCAAAACATGTTCATTACATTTTTTGCATAAAAACCATTCTTAGATGACAAGATTTTAGTCTGTTCAGTTCTGATGTCGAACTCCTTTCAGAATGAGGTGTTTTAGGGCATCTGCCACTTTAAATCCAAATTTAAATGAAAATGGATGCAAACAGATGCACAATTATACAAACGTACATCTTTGAAAAGCATTAGTAAAGCCTCCTGCATGACAAACAAGAATGCAGAAAGTGGTTTCTGGATGGTAGGTCAGCAACAAACACTTGTCTATTCCAGCAGCCATTGTACAGCAGATACAACGGTAAAACCAGCTGATCAAATGTGCTAAGGTTTTTGGCACAGCTCATTTTCCAGACACCAAATGTATATATATGTATATATATATATACATACATATATATATATATATATATATATATATAATTTTTTTTTTTTGTAGAGGTGCTGTTTTTAGAAGAATTTAGAATTTTACATAATGGGTCTCCTTTAAGCAGAAATATGATGTTGCATATACAAATATGACTGCATTCATTCCTGTAGTTCATATATTTCTCCCCATCAAGTCAGGAGAGTTTCTTTCAGCTTGTGGTCTCAGGATGCAGCCAGAATAAAAATATTTCAGACATTTTTTGTTTCACTGTTTATTTTGGTAAACATCTGAGGTGTTTTTTCTCCTGACAGCTCCACAGCTGGACTCCAGAGGAAGCCTGTCAGCGGCTGGCGTCCATCAGGCCGCACATCCTGGTGCGCTCGGCTCAACTGGAGATGCTCAGGAAATACTACCAGGATGTGTGTGGAGCTTCCAGCTGAGAGACCGGCCTGACGGCGGGTCAAACATTCACATTCAGGATGAAAACTGGACTGAGAGAAGGTGTTGCTGTTGTTTTCACACAATCTGAAAGTTCTCCATTTTCACCTGTTTTTGTATTTGCTGTAAAGTCAGATTTTTGTGTGTTTTACGTGGAAATTGTTTGTTTTTGCAATTAAAATTACAATTCTGTTTTGTGACTCATTTGCTTTTTACTTTCAACTGAAAAGTGGAACAATACTATGGAAAATGGAATTAGTAATTTACTACAACAGGTATTTTACACCCTTGAAAAGTTTTATTTTATCATTATATTTGTTAAAAGATTGAAAAATAAAGCAGATGAAGGTTAATAAATATTTGTAACAAAAGTACTGACCTGTTTTTTGTTGTCTTCATTTAATGCTTTACTTGGAAAATTGACCAGTCAGAATGTTTTTAAAATGCATATTCAAACCACAATATTCCTTAAAATGAGCACATTGAGTTAATCAGACCCCACATTTTCATTATCCTGTCTGAGAGCAGATTCAAGGTTTAAACAACTCGCATAACTAGTTGATTTGTTCTGAAACTGTTGGATGACAGTAATTTAATATTTTTTCCTGATTAACTATAAGAACATTATTTACAGTTTTGCACCTAAGCATTTTGTTTAAAATGCAACCTTTAGTGGAATCAAGTACAACTCATTTCAAGCACTTAAGTTTGTTTTGAATCCAAAATTGGATGAAACATCTTGTACGTCTGTTTGTTCATTCAAAATGACGCCATAGTATTTGAACAATATTTTGTTTTTGTCCTTTAGGTCCATGTGTTTCTTATTTTTAGGTGACATTGTGAAAAAGGAAAAGCCATGGGCCCACCTTAAATTTCACATATATCCCATGTTGTTCAAGGAGCTTAACTAAATGAAGAATAAACATGTTTTAACTAAAAATGCAGCAGACACAAACCTACAGTTTATGTTGAAGTGAGACTTCTTGTTTGTGCAAAAGCTTTGCTGATTAATTTCTGGGATGGCTACTTCTTACTTTATTTGCGAAAAAAATATATTAAAGTTCTTCTGGCCTTAAGTAAAATTTCTGGTTAGCCACTTGTTTATGAATTGTAATTCACTTGCCTGCGTTTTCTCCTCCCGGCCTTTAGGGGGCGACTCAGAGTCTGTTTATCTAACGGGCAGCAGCAGAGTGTAAACATGGCGGCGTCGCTAGTAAGGTTTGTCCGTGGAGGTTTCGGACGGAGCTTTAATCGTAAGTTGACTTGAGAACTAATTTATGAACGGAGTCTGTGTGCTGTTGTAGTTTCCATCAGGCTGCATTATTTAATGTGTTAATTTGATTGCCAAGTTTTGTTTTTAATCGCTAAATCTCCGACTGACCTTCGATCTAGCTAACGCTATACCTAAACATATATTTGTAGGTTCGCTATTGTAACAGATCAGAGTGCTCAGACACATCAGTGGGGATGTATTTATCGGTTTTACGTGCCATCAGTGTTATAGTTTGATTTTCCCTGTTCTTCCTCCAGTTGCCCGGACTTCTTGTCTCCTGCCGCAGCAGATCAGAGCACAGAGCTCCACCACTGAGACCAGCCGTGAGTATCAACACTCAGAACATAACGATGCAGCGAGCAGACAAAACGCAAAGCCTTATTCTGCGATATTAAATCTTTGACTGAGACACACATTAAGCTTGATATTGGTTTATTTACTGGTACAGCATTTCCTACCTCTAAGTTCAGGTTAATAAATTCGTTTCGGATATTTTTTTTTAAAGTTTTTATTCAGTTCCAGTTCACACCTTCATACAACTTGTTGAATTTCAAGTGAACTAAGATATCTACATTAGAAACTAGACCAGAAATATTTGGTAAGATTTTGTGTTTTTTTTACAGTGAAACTGCAGGTTTGTATCTGGATATAAAATCTAAATAATTCCAATCTCAGAGAGTTTCAGGTTAAAATCCAGCAGTTTAGAGGCAGGTCAATAACTTTCCAGCAGATTTATTACCTCTGCTTCTGTTTGCTGCTGTCATCAGCCTCAGTTTAGTGATTTTTGCTTGGATGAATAAAAAACCTGACTGAGTTAAGCTTAGATGTCTCTAAGATTGAAACAAAAAGATGTTAAGATTAAGCTAACAATAAGTCAGCACAGATGTTTTGCTGTAACTTATCCAACAATAACCATAAAGTTTTTCTCCCCTGTGTGAGCAGCCACAGTCAGGCCTAAGGATGCCGTCACCCACAACCAGCTGGCGGCGTTTGGAGAATACGTGGCTGAAATGATGCCAAAATACATCCAGCAGGTTCAGGTCAGTCCAGGCTCATCACAGAGCTGCTTACAGACCACAGATTCACTCAGAACGCTCTGCAGGTTTCAAACTGATTCATAAAAATAATGAATGAAAATGGTTTTTTTTTTTTCTGCTTTAGGTGACGTGTTACAACGAGCTGGAGGTGATGATCCATCCGGACGGGGTCGTCCCGGTGCTGACCTTCCTCAAAGACCACACCAACGCTCAGTTCAGGAACATGATCGACCTCACCGCTGTGGACGTCCCGTCACGGCAGAACCGCTTCGAGGTAGCCGCTCACCCACACACACCTCACACCACAATATTCAGATTAACTTTATTTAATCTGAATGGAATGAAGGACATTACAGCAGGAAAGGCTTGGTGTGTGAGAATAAGAGACACGAGAAGAACAGGTGGACGGATACTTCTGGGCTCAGCAGGAAGCTAAAGAGTGGAGGCAGGTTGGATTGGTAGGAACCAGTTAGTGGTAATGAGTGACAGGGTGGCGGACGGAGAACTTGATGAGATCTGCTGTGATGTACGATTTGGAGACGGTTGCGCTGACTCAAAGTCATGAGGGAGGGCTGATGGGGTTGGGATTTTTATTGGCTGTGATCAAAACCGACCAAACAGTTCAGGTTAAACTGTTTGGAGATTTTAGCTACATTCAAACTTTATAATCAAAACTATATTATTGTTCTTGAATCATTTTTAAACCAGCTGGTGTTTTTACATATTTTTTTTCTTATGGATGTGATAAATATTTATTTTTATGATAAATGTTTACTGTAAATCACACTACTTTTATCTACACATTAAAATCTGTCATAAATCATGTGTTTTTATGCATTTTACTTGTATTTTTATCCCTTACTTCAACCTGCTGAGGGACTACAGATGAAAATTAAATAAATCTGACATTCATGTTTATTAATATGTTTTGTCTCTGAGCACACTCTCTACGTGTGACGTCATTGCGCCCTCTACTGCAATGAGGACACTTTCAGGTTGTTTGCAGTTCACACTGGAGATCACATACAAGTTGCAAATATTTGGAAATGTGAACAATCACCATCAAAAAAGAAAATTAGATTTCATAAAAAGTCAGAGCAGCATTAAGGCTAACAGTGAACAGAGCCACAAATAGAACTGGTTTGGACCTGAGCAGAGAAAGTATTGAATAAATGTTGGATGTGGATCTGCTGGGTAAGATGAAGACCTCAGATTGATCACCTGCTCCTGAACAGAACAGCCAAAGAAGAAGAAGAGACTAAACTGGCTGCTTCTTTATTTTAATAAGATTTTTCACGTGTTGTGGCTCTTCAATCGTTATTTTTAGTTTTAAACCTACAGCAGGTCTCACTGACACAAAATAAAAGTTTGACTGAAACTTTTTTATAAATAAATATGCAGGTTTTCTGTCATTTGATGTTGATTTCTGCAAAATTTAACAATATGACAACAAACATATTTGTTATGTAGAAAATCCAGTATGAATTATTCTTCATAGAGCTGGAAAATGACAGAAACAAATTAATAATTTCAGAAGAATTTGGTTTTCCTGTCAGGTTATATTTACCTGTGGAGAGATTCAGAGTTTTAGATATGTGAAGGTTTATTTACAGACTACAAGGTACTGAGAACAGCAGGAGTCTGTGAACTTTTTATGGTTTATTTAAACTAGTGTGTTTTTGTGCTCCTGTAATGATCTGAGCCTTCAGTTCTGGCGCGTCGTTAGGCAGAGGTTAACGATTCACATTAGAGACCCTGACATGGCTGCAGATCACTGGGTGTTTGACTAAATGTAGTTTTTTCACAGATCGTGTACAACCTGCTGTCTCTGCGCTACAACTCCCGTATTCGTGTGAAGACGTACACGGACGAGCTGACGCCGGTGGACTCCTCCGTCTCTGTCCACAAGGCCGCCAACTGGTACGAGAGGGAGGTGAGTCGCCGCGGCTTCGCTAACGCTGGAGCTCTGGAGGCGGGTCGGCGGCACTGACTGGGTCTGTGTGGGAACAGGTGTGGGACATGTACGGCGTGTTCTTTGCCAACCACCCCGACCTCAGGCGCATCCTGACCGACTACGGCTTCGAGGGTCACCCCTTCAGGAAGGACTTCCCTCTGTCCGGATACGTAGAGGTCAGTTCTGCCATCAGCACTGTAAAATAAATGAGTTAAGATGAGTTTAAGTAACTTTTCCGTTTCGCTCCACAGGTGCGCTACGACGACGAGCTGAAGCGGGTGGTGGCGGAGCCCGTGGAGCTGGCGCAGGAGTTCAGGAAGTTCGACCTGAACACGCCGTGGGAAGTGTTCCCGGCGTACCGGGAGCCCAAAGAGGCCCCGCCCAAGCTGGAGGCCCCGGCCCCCGAGGAAAAGAAGTGACGTCGCCTCTGTTCGCTCTAGTTTGATCAGTTTTCTGTTGGACGAACCCGTCTGGAATATTTATGTAAATAAAAGCTCCTATTGAAACCACCTGAACCTGTTTTTATGCTTCGAGTTGTTTTTGCTTCAGGCTCTACTGACAGCAGAGATGAAAAACTTTGGTTTTTATCTCTAGCTTATAAAAATGGTTTAGAAGAAATGTTTTTATTTCCTCTCCTTGGTGAAACTCAGCAGTGGATGTTTAATTTGTGTTTGGTTAGAAGTACATCCTTTAATTTTCACAAATGTGTATAAAATGTTATTTTTATATATATTTGAACTTTTTGACTTCAAGGGTGAAAGGATTATGATCATTGTCACAACTTTAATGATTATTAATCACAAAAATCAAACCCATGAGTTTGAATTTACTGTGAATTTTTTCAGATTTTTCCTCAAATTATAAACTCGAGCTCAACGACATTGTCAGTATTTTCCCCCTCAGATGTTTCACTTTTAGTATTGCTTTTACAAATAAATTAATTAGTTTTTTGTGACCCAAAAAGCATTTTAACATAAACAAAAATTAATTAAATAATATAAAATAAGTGATATTCACTGCCTTAAACCTGAATCAGGTTTAGATTCAGATTTAAATTCATACATTTCTCAAAGGAAACCAGCAGATTGAATCCTGTCGTCAGTTCTCCTGAGCTGCAGCTGTTTCCAGATTTAAAAGTCATTTAAGTAAAATAAATAGTAAAATAACTTTTATTTTACCAGGATAAAAACTATTTTTCAAGGAAGCAACAACAAGTAAACTAAATATCACTGTTTAGATGTACTAAATATAGAGCTGCAGTTTGGTGGCAGTCTAAATATATTTATATGTGAAAAGAAAAGCATTAAAGTTTAATGTTTCAGACATCATAATAGACATTTATTCAGTAAACTTCATTATTTGACCAGTTTTTCTATATTTGTCTTACATTTTCCATTGCATGCCCTAAAGTAGTAGTTCTTCTTCTTCTTCTTCTTAGTATTATTATTTATTATTATTATTATTATTATTATTATTATTATTATTATTAT
>NW_015114313.1:57619-88209 GCF_001443285.1 Poecilia latipinna | reverse complement strand
TATTATTATTATTATTATTATTATTATTATTATTATTATTATTACTATTATTATTATTATTATTATATGTGAGAAACTAAAAGTAATATTATTGGTACTTATTTACTTCTGGATCTAAAAACAATGCAGGGAAATCACACAAACACCAGGTGGCGCTGCAGAATAAAACCAGGACAGTCCAAGATGTTTGTCCTCTCGTTTATTTCAACGAATGTTTTTTATTTTTTATTTTGTCGCATTCACTTTACATGTAAAAATCCGTTTAACATTTCAAATAGTTGGAGGCAGACTACAGAAGACAGCAAGAGTCAAAATATCATCCAGGTTTTTTTTTTTTTTCTGGCACGACAAAACTGTTTTGAAAACTGTAGAAATTGGAACTGAACCACGTTTTGACTCGTATCTGAATATTAAATATATATATTTTTAAATACACAATTTTTGACCTAAAGCATCAGAAACAGGAACTGTACACATAACACACACAGCAGGCGTCTGCCGACCTCTGAAGCTGGACATGCGATCAGGAGAAAGCATTTCTCTTCAGATGTTTGTTTTCAGTTACATGCATGCATAACACAAGTCTCTGAGCGCTACGCCAAGGGTTCTGGAGGGTTCTGGAAGTTCTAGAGGTTCTGCAGGGGTTCTAGGTGGTTCTGGAGAGGTTCTGAAGGGTTCTGTAGGACTCATAAGGGTTCTGGAGGGTTGTGGACAGAACAAACATGATTTCCTGAGCTGCCGGGCCGACTGAATCAATCTGCCCCGCTTTCACACTGCGGCTGAGAGTTTTCTTCTGAGACTAAAGGAGAAACTCAGAGTTTTCTGGGAGAGAAAAATAACCACAAGTTTGTTTCCTGAAAGTCGCTGCCGCCTTAAAGCTTTGGAAATCAGCAATTAGTGAGACTGGAAAATTCATATTTTCAAGCTTTAGACGTAAAGATGTTTTCATGTTTGGTCCACTCCTTCTGTCAAATACATCCAGAGGAAATTAGTTTTCAGTGGTTTGCTTTGGTGTTCCTGCCTTTTCGGTTTCTAACAGGAATCACACCAAGCAATTTTTTTCCAGCCTGATTTGGAAATGGCGCTTCACTTAAAACTGGGTGAGATTTGCATATCAAACATACATTTTCGAACAGTTTCCTGCAGATCTGTGGAACGCTCTCCCAACATGTTTCCCCGCTGCTGATTCTTAACTCTAACTCACTTTTCTTTTGCCAAGTACTGACTGACTGGAGTAAAGTCAGAGCTTTGCATCTCATAAATTTTCCACCATTTGCTTCTCATAAATTTTCAACTAATGTAATAAAAACATCTAAACATTCAACAAAACTAAAGTTGAACCCCCGCGGTCCTCCAGAGGACAGGGTTGTTTGATAAGCGAAGGGTTCATGACAGTTTGAACTGTATAATCTTATTCCCAGCGGTGTGAAATTAGATATGCACATCACTGCAGCCTGGGAGAAGCAATTCAATTTTCCCCACAGTGGGCTCTGTCTGAAGACGTGAAATAAATGCTGCTAGAATTAGAAATCAAATTATGTCCCAGATCCCCGCAGGCTTGGAGGAGGCATGTGGTCAACAGTTGTATGGATACGGCGTCGTGCTCTTCTTCCAAATCTGTGTCAGTTCTGTCCTGGGATCCTTCGCTCCGGCTGCCACCGAGAGACAACATCGAGCTCCCAAATATTGGAAAGAAAACACTCATTTTGACACAAAAACCCAACACGGTTCACAGTAATTTACATGCGGTTAATGACAAAACAAGTAGAGAGACGTCTTACTTACAAGCAGAAACACCAAATGTTTGACAGGAAGCCAACATTTGAAGGAATATTTCAGTAGAGAATGAAAATTCTGATTATCTGCCTTTATCAAACCACTGAAGGTTAAACCGCTTTGAATTACTTTGCAGAAATGATCAGATCAAATGGGCATTTATGAATGTCCAACTCTTTGGTGAATCTATTTCACGATTTCAACCTTGGAGAGAATGCTTTATTTTTACTGCATTTTTATGAGACTTTTCACTCACGATTCAACCAAACTTGTCATTTAAGGCTAGCTTAGTTGAAGTTTTTACATGAAGTCACATTAGAAGCTTCTAAAATAAACTTTACTTTATATTTTATTGTACAGTTGTGGATAGAGTCCGTAACAATTAAGCACATCAGATTATCATTTTAGTGTCACTTAAATTTACTTGGAATTTCAAGACTTCATTTGTGGTTTTGTTGATAGTTAATGTTGATCTGTTATAGAAAACTGCAACCAGATTGGTTTGAGTTTGTATTTAATTAGATTGAACCCAACTAATTAATTTCACCAGAATTAATTATCTGGTAAAGTGCAGATAGATGATATTTGTGCTGACCAGTGGTGGGCACCCTTCTGCCAGTCTGCTAATAGCACAGCTAATGTTTCATTTATCACTTTTGCTGACTTTGAAAACATTTAGCACACTTCCCCTAAATTTATTTAGATTCTAAAGGGATAATTTATTTGGCTGTTTGGGAAAGTTTAAATAAAGTTCAACATGTCTTGAAGTTTTAGTCATAGACAGTTTAAAATTCTTCAAGTAGTTGGATATTTATATTCATGCTCTTATTTTGAAGTGGGGGAAGACTGTTTAAGCAACTGTTTCCTTTCCTCATGGTCAGTTTCTCCCCCAACTTTATTTCAAACAAAAAACGTAGAGGAACAAAATAAAAAATGGAAATTGAGAGAAAAACATAAACATTAAATAACATATAATTATAGAATAAGTAAATTATAATGTCAAATTTAATTGGTGCTTGAGCGCTGTAGTCTTTCAAGGGCAGATATATGAATTGACGTTAGCGCTTTAGCATTAGCTCCCTCTAAATACCGTGCTGGTGTAGCACTTCACCAGGAGCAGAAGGGTTATGATTAGCTCCTTAGGGTTAGCACAGCTAACATTTTAGCTAGCGGTGCCCACCACCAATGCTAACACTTTTTCTTGATCTCATTTAAATTATGCTGGCAGGTTATTTTGAAGCGGGGCTAATTTTGATTTTCTTACTTTTGCAACTTTTGTGCGTGATCAAACAAGCAGTGGAACTTTCATTATAGAGTGAAATATTCACATTCAAGTGAGATGGACTCCTGACATGGGAAGCCATTAGCTATAAACTAAATAGATTTTCTCTGAGGTTCTGAGTCCAAAACTCTTGTGACTTTGAGAAGGAATTATTCCTGATACCCTCTGTGACAAAAACACAACATCTTACCAAGAAGTTTCGCCCAGTTTCTAGAGCAAATATCTTAGTACAAGTTGAATTAAGGCTAAATTAATTTGCAGGCAATTTTTCAACAAGATATAGGAGCTTGTTTTAGGTCAATAATTCATGAATATTGCTAAAAAAAAAGAAAGAAAGAAGTACAACTGATGGATTAAATGTCTTGTTTGAAATGAAATAATCTGCCATTAGGACCAGAACGTTTTCATCAATATTAGAACAGATTATTCTTTTGCTGCCCCCTACAGGACATTTGTCATGAACTCAAGTGTGTATATTACATAATATTAGCTGCCTAAGCAGACAATATAGCTATACATAATTGATATAAACAGTTAGAAATTTAAACTACAGACAACAGAACACCAAAGTTATTTTACACCTTTCATGGCCTCAACATGTTATTTAAAATTATGATCCCACATTTTGATGGAGATAGTGCAAAAAGTATATATAATGGTTCTGGGATTCCACATACAGGGAATTATTCCACATATTACGGAAAACAAGCTACCAATTTAGCTGAAAAGCTACTTGTAAGTTAGTTCGGTAACACTTTATTTGAAGGGGGTTGAATAAGACTGACATGACACTGTCATAAACACCTGTCATAAACATGAATAAGCCTTCATGAATATTTATCACTGTTGTCATAAAGCGTCATTCAGTAAATTATGACACTTTTAATACAAAGTTGACATTATTCAAAATGTCTTTGTTATGACAACTTGACATTAACCAAGAAATCATTACTGATATAAATTTGTTATAAAAGTATTACTGATTGCACTTTAAAAATTAGGTAACTTTGTGTTATTAAAGGTAAAGTTTAAACAGTAATGATTTCCTGGTTAATGTCAAGTTGTCATAAAGACATTTTGAATAATGTCAACTGTGTATTAAAAGTGTCATAATTTACCGAATGATGCTTTATGACAACAGTCATAAATATTCATGAAGGCTTATTCATGTTCATGACAAGTGTTATGACATGTTTATGACAGGTGTTATGACATGTTTATGAAAGTGTCATGTCAGGCTTATTCACCCCCCTTCAAATAAAGTGCTACCGTTAGTTCTGTCTTATTTCAAGTGTAATAAGAAACCAGACCAAAACCTCTTGGTAAGATGTTGTGTTTTCACGTGTGAACATGAATCCCACCCAGGATGCTCAGTCATTTGCCACCCAGCCGTAGTTAGGGCCTCTTGGCGGCTTCTGATTGGCTGGTGGTGGCAGTGGTGGGGGAGCTGGAGCTGATGTCGGGGTAAACCAGGAAACCGGTAAAGGTGATGTACTTGGCGTGGTTGCTGTAGGCTCCGAATCCGTCTCTCTGGTGGGAGTAGAGCCAGACGACGTCGCCTGATTTCAGCGCCAGCATCAGGCTCTGGCTCTGCAGGGCCTTCTCGCCCTGGCTGTCGTCGTAGATCATCGCCTGCACCTCCAGGCGGTTCTTCATCAGCTTCACGGACAGCGTCTTCATGGGCAGCTTGCCCACGTTGAAGGAGAAGTAGTACGCCCCCGGCACGCGGCAGGTGAACACGCCCTCCGTCACGTTGAAGTCCTCGCCGATGTTGACGAAAGCCGTGTCGAAGCTGATCGGCCGGTGCTGCGGCATGCCCACCTGGTCGATTCCCAGGATGCTTTGGGTGCGGCCCGCGGAGAAGGCGGATCTCCCGTCGTCCTCTTCGTCATCATACTCCTGGCCGTCCTCCTCCTCCTCCTTCTCGGGGTCTCCTGGCCTGGACTTGGCGTCCTCTGTGTCCTGCTGAGGGTTGTAGGCGGGCTGGTGCTGGTGGTGGTGGGTCTGGTAGCTGTAGGTGTCAGGGTAGATCAGGTAGCCGTTAAAGGTGGTGTAGTGCCCAGTGTTGCTGTAGAGCGCGTAGCGGGGATCGCCATGGAGACGGAGCCAGACGGTGTCCCCGAACTCCAGCTGCAGCATGACGCTCTGGCTCTGCACCTGAGGATTTCAGCAGATGGTGTTATCGCAGCTGGGGAGAAACATGATCCAATCACAGAGGGATCAGCTTCTGTGACTCATCGTAACATAAACACAGAAGGCTTTAACTGAGCCCTGACGTTCACAAACCATAAAAGGGCAGTATGTATCTTCCAGCCACATAGTGGCACTTTATAGCACAATCAAGTAACTATGTTACCTTCAGTTGTTATAAAAAGGTTATAAAATCATCCTCAGTCAATGAGATTTTATTCTGCTCAGTTCTGCCTACATGAAAATGGCAAAGATGGACAACAATACATCTTTGAAAAGCATTAGTAGAGCCTCCTGCTCAACCAACAAAAATGCAACAAGTGGTTTCTGGAAGTAAGACAACAACAAAGTACATGTCTTTTCCAGCAGCCATTGTACAGTGCATACATTGGTAAAACCAGCTGACCAATCTTGCTGGAGCTTGGATTGCTAGGTTTAAATTGAAAATGTGAGACCTTTATGGGGCTTAAATACAGTTTCTGTTTACACCTGTAAGCTGAAAGTGAGCTGTTTTTTCCAGCCTACCTTCCTCTCCTCTCCGGCGTTCTCCTCGTAGACAATGGCCTGCACCTCGTTCCTGTTCTTCATCAGCATCACAGACAGGTCTTTGTGGGGGAACTTCCCCACCGTGAAGGAGAAGTAGTACGCCCCGGGGATGCGGCAGCGAAACAATCCCGCCTTGGCATCAAAGTCTCCGCCGATGTTGACGTAAACAGTGTCAAAGGTCACGGTCATTTTCGGTCCCCCTTCCATGCTGTTAGTGCGCGACACGGAGAAGGCCGAGCGCAGCTCTGCGTTGTCCAGCAGGCGGGCCAAACCCCAGGCGCCGCCGGCCTGGCCCAGGCACAGCAGGCCAATCAGAACGCTCGAATGCAGCAGCATTGTACCTGAAGAGAAGGCACGTTAGATTTAGTGTTTAGGATTCCCTAAGAGAGCCACTTGGTGGGAAATAAGCGGTGAAAATATTATAATCTGGGTCCCTGATTTACCTGAGGGCCTTATTTAATGAATCTCACACATCAGTTCTCATGTCAGTCGCCTTAGAGATGCTAAATGCTTTTTCCATTTATTTATCGTATCATTTATTAGAGAATATTTTGTCATTACATCATTTTATGCACCAATGCTCAACTGAGCTCAGTTGAAAACACACCACATTTTTAAACTGAAGACGTTTCCTATAACTCTTCACAGCAAGAAAACTAAATCTTATTTTATATTTTGGTCGAGTTTCTAAAGCAAATATTTTAGTCTAAAATAAGACAAACCTGACGTGAAAGTTACAGGGGCTTGTTTTAAGTAAATTATTCCTTATATTGATGAAAAAAATGCCAGTTACACTGGCAGATTATTTTACCCATAACTAAACATTTTTCCCATGTTATGAGCCAGAGGAAGATATTTGCACTAGAAACTGGACAAAAAACCTTGGTAAGATTTTGTATGTGTTCATTATTTGCTTCTGAAGTGCACTACAGAAATATTTTTAAGACTACATTAATGTCTACAGACTCAAAATGAGCAGATTAAATAACATCTGCTTGCATCTCAGAACAGCAAAAAGGTCTAATTTTCCATCCAATTAACCCTTGAAACTGCCTTTAGCAGGTATTTATTCTACATTCAACTGTTCTGCACAAAATAAGAATATCAATAAATAAGTGATAGAGATAATTATAATGGCATATTAAGAAATTGTAGATACTAAATTTCCACCAAAAAACTTTATCTCAGAAACTTTCTATGAAAAACAAGGACGTTTACAAAAGTCCAACATTTTCGACTTTGTAATCTAGGTTTTTCTTGAAAATTTTAACCTTAACATTTCTGAGATCTTTCTACCAAGTTTTTGACTTTTAAAACTCACACATTTCCAAGATTTTTCTTGAAATTTTCTGATATTAATCTCGAAATTTTGGAGTTTTTTCTAGCAAATTTCTGTAGTTTAAAACTCAGAAATTGCAAAGTTTTTTTTTTTTTTAATTTTGGACTTTTTGAACTCAGAAACTGACTTGTTTTTTCTAGGAAGTTTCTGAGATTTTTTGCAGGGAATGTATTCCTTTATTCTACCTACAATGGCTCTAATATGGCGTCAAACTGAGATAAGCAACAGAAATCATCAGCATTATGGCTCTAATTTCACAAGCATAACAATCACATAAGCAGCCCATAATAACAAATGTGCTTTAGTGGATTTTAATATAAATGACAGAACAGGAAGTACGAACACGCTCATTAAAAATCACCGAGCCGTATTAACTCATTTAACCACATGGCTCTCAGTTGAGGATGTAATTATCCGTCTCTCTCTCTCTCTGTCTCGTTGTGCTGCTGTGATGAAGCAACACAGAGCAGATGGGTGGAGGTGTCAGCCCCCCACCAAACAAAGAAACAAGGATTTAGCTTATCGTACTTTGTGACGCTCCAGCAGAGTTCAGCCGATGCTGCAGCTTTCAGGGCGGTTCATCAGTCTTAATTAGCATTCTGTGTCATTTACAAAACCCTGAATGAGGCATGAGAGCGAACTGCTCATTAAGCTAATTAAAAGAAAATAACATGTCAAAGAGTCGTCCAGCTGTGATGGATGAAAGATGCATCTAAGTTGTGCTTAGATGTGAAAGTTAAATGTGAGTTTAAAACCATTTTGAGTTATAATGTAACAGTATTTATTACACATAATGTAATAAAATCAGAGGTGAAAACCAGTCGCTGTGTTTTTGTTGTACAAAATTAAAAAAAACTCACATTTACTCAATAATCTCCATCTGTTGACTGAACAAACTGTAAAAGGATCTACTGAATTCAGAAGATTTGTATTTTTAACAAAAGTAACTAATGTTTTCCGAATGGTTTTGACACAGATTAATAGATTATTTATTAATAATATTAATAAATCACATGTTGAAAGGAGTAATTCTTTCTTCTCAGAAACACAGCTGATATTTATTTTTGTATCACGAACAGCACTGGCCTTTTAGAAAATGAAGCGTTTTGCTTAGACTGTAATTTATTTAAATACACATAAATAAAAGTGGATTTTCCATTAACTGCATTCGTAGTTCAATTAAATATGAGATTGTTTGCTGAAATGGCTGCACAACCTCTAATTTCAACACATACACTGGGCAAAACAACTTTGTTGAATTCGTCCCTGATTTCCTTTCCATGCAATAATGTCATTGGATGAAATTAGTTTTGCCGTGTCATGAAAAGCTTTTAGCCTGAAAATCACTGGTGGTGATTAAGAAACTTCCTTTTATTCAGTTTTGATTCCTAAAAGTCGCTTCTTTTACAGATTCAGTGGGACTAAAGAAAACCCAACTGTGTGATTTATATTTCATTTGAATATTTACATAAACATGCATGATGCAGTTACAGAACAGTGAAGTCATTAGCATGATTTATCTACTGTCTGCGGCTGCTGGAGCTTGTTTGGCTAAGCTGGAAAACGTGTCACAAAACCATGAAGTGAGAAGCTTTAGTGGTTGTGATTTATTATAAATTACTTTCTGCTTAACATTCTGGATGTCTAACATTCTCTCACATCAGCTTTAGCTGTAAACTGTTTAATAATGTGTTCTGCTTTTCCTCACGTCTCTAATCTGAACTGAAAGTATATTTTTCATTGCCGAAGCCTTGAGTTATTTGCACTTGAAACTAAATGCTTCTCTTGTACGTTTAAGCAAAAATAAACCTCTTTAAATAGAAGCTAATTATTGTTGTTAATTATACCGAGGGCACCGAGCTTCAGCTGATTGTTGTTGTCTGATTAGCTGTCCCAGATCAGCAGAGGGAGAAATCCATGCAGCGCTGCAGATCGTTGCAGATTCTGCCTGATAGAAAAGGTGCGGGGATGCGGACGCAGCTCCTTTGCATAATGGCAGCTGAGAAATAGTGTTTGTTTGTCTGTGTAATGGCAGCAGCTTTAACTGGCCGTGTCGACAGAACGCTCCGCAGAGAGCCGGTTGCTTCAGGTTCAAACTGAAATGAAAGAATAGATCAAACAAACCTCCTCCATAATGAGCACCCAGAGGAGGACGGGGGAGAACAGAGGAACGCACAAATCCACCCAAACCCGAAAAAATATACTGCAGTGGATTTTAAAACTCCCCTGCCCAGTTAAATGGTTACAAAACCAGTCAAATAACTGGACAGTTTCTATGTTTACTGGGCTGGATTCCCAGTGTCAGACCGTTATTATGTCTTCATATTGTCTCTCCACACTCTTTTCTGTTCAATTACTGTTCAGTGCAGGCAACAAGAGGCAAAAGAATGCATATCTAATAGCAAATATTTTTTTAGCACCAAGTAGAAAACTGTTTAGATTTTAAATGAAAATAAAATGATCAACAATCAAATGAGCTCAGCTTTATTTTTGTTAAGTGGATCCATTTCACGCAGATATTCACCTTAATCACAGCAACAACAACACCACACTGGATGAAAACTTCCCAAAGAAACAGTAAGGCTTCTTGTTTCTCTCCCTGAGATCTGTCCTGTATCTATAAATAAAGGGAAGGCAGCGGTGGACATGTCCTCCCTGTGGACAGATCAATAACGAATGATGGCGACGACCTGGAAGGAGGACAGCAGGAGGAGGGGAAACAAAAGACACAGAAACGGAGGATGTTGATGAGGAGCCACATGAAATGCAGAATTTCCTGTGGGAAGGGATTTAACACAAACCATGAAGGTGTACGGATCTCTGTGTGGCCTATATAACTTTGTTGTGTGGGTGGAGATGTGTGTTTTTCTGTTGTTTTCTTACTGCGTAGGCTGCTTTCGGTGTGTGTGTGTGAGGAAATGCGTGTGTGTACACGGCTATTTTTGTACAACTGTGAGTTTACATTAATAACTTGTTTACCCTGAAATGTGAACATTATGTAATTTTCTAGGTTGAGGAAAATGTGCTTTCTAAACTACATGTTCATTCACGTATCAGCAAGAAGTGTCAGAATATCGAGTTTTAGATTGATTTGAATGTTGGTGTAAAATACACAACGTGGAGATTTCTGGGTTTTTCAGCTTCCGTTGTTAGGAAACAAGTCTGCATCACTGCAGCAGCCTGCATGGTTGGCAGTCAGCTCTCCAGGAAAAACAGGCCGGAAATAAAAATATGGCAGCATTCCAGTTAACCATTTTAAAACTAAATCAAATAAAAAGCACTTAATTTTTGCCAATTCAGATTCGTATTCGCTGCAAAAAACACAAATTTGACCAAGTTTGGACTAGTTTGTGGTGTAAATATCTTAGTACACTTGAAAAAAGACTAAAATAACTAACAGGTAATTTTTTATTTTTATTAAATATCCCTTCTATTCATGGTAGATTATTTCACTTAAATAATGACATTTCTTTCATTTTACAAGTGAAATAATCTGGCAGTGTAACTTGCACTTTTTCATCAATATTAAGGAATTATTTAGAAAAACAAGCTCCTCTATCTTGCTGAAAAGTTACTTTTAAGTTAGTTTTCTCTTTTTTTAAGTGTACTAAGATATTTTGTCTAGAAACAAGACCAAAAATACTTGGTAAGATTTAATGTTTTTGCAGTGTATTGACCATTGCCAGGTGTTTTATAGCAATAAAGCGATAAAACAGTTTTTCGACCAATCCATGATGTTCCCCGCCTCTCGCCCAATAACAGCTGGACAAAGACATCGGTCCCCTCCTCACCCACCAGATTAAAAACGTAATCAGCTGCTTAATTTCAGATTTAAAATGTATTAAAACCGTCATTAAATGCATCGTTGAATACAAAATGAGATCCAAACATCTGAGATATTCTCTCTTCTTAATTTGCCTTCTCACACACACACACACACACACACACACACACACACGCACACACACACACACACACACACACACGCACGCACACAAATGCACGTCCTTTTATTTTAAGTAAACAAATCCTGCTAATGAACAGATCTGTTTGCTCTGCTGGGAGTTTTTACACGTAGGAATATGCATGTAGTTTGTACCTGTGTGTGTGTGCGTGTGTGTGCGTGTGTGTGTGTGTGTGTGTGTCCTGCTTGCTGGGCCATCTGCTGCAGGTGATAACAAACACATTAGCTCTCAAACTGAAGCCTCCCTGCAGCTCTCACCTGCTCTGTGAGGATTTCTACTTTCTGCTAACTTTAATTCTTCTGTTGGAACGTGATGTTGAGTTTCTGGCTGCTGCAGCGAACACGCTCAAGTTTCATCATTTAAATGTCAAAGAGTTGATTTAACTGCTGCTGAATTTATCTCACAGCTATGATTGGAAATTTTAAGTCTTCCACTTGAAACTTCGGTGAAATTTGTTGCAAAATAACTGACCTTGTGTGTGTGTGTGTGTGTGTGTGTGTGTGTGTGTGTGTGTGTATGTGTGTGTGTGAGGGGAGGAAACTGTTGCAGTAGGTTTAATTTTATTAAGAAAGCTGTTATGAAGCAGTCATCATTATTATTATTTTCAAATTAGAAACATTAATTAAAACACTTAAGGATAATAAATTACTTAAATTAATTACCATTTTTTCTAAATGTTTTTTCTCAGTGTGTGAACCAAATGATGCTTCATTCCAGTTTTACTCAGAACTGGGAAATTCCAACTTCTCAGTCTGAAAGAATCAACTGTAGCGTCTGCAAACGTTAGACTGGGAAACTGGAAGCAACTCTGAACCCGAGTTACGACTGGCAAGGCGAGTTTTACGTTTCAATATGGCCGCTGCTCGCATCATCAGTAGTAAAATGTGGTGGAAACATTATTAATTTACTGCACACGCATAAATAAAAGTGTGTCTAAAATCAATGTTATTCAAACTAAACAACTTAAAAGGGGTGTATGCTTGAAAGTAAAGCTTAAAATGCAAAAACACAAAATATTTCCAAGTATTTTTGGTTTTTAATACAAATTTAAAAACTTGACCAAAATAATATATAACTAAACTTTCAGCAAGATATAAAAGCTTGTTTTAAGTCAATAGTTCCATAATATCAATGAAATTGTACTAGTTCTGGCAGATTATTTCACATATAACAAAAACACTTTCCACATGCTACATATTTACATATTTCACTTGTAACATGTGGAAAATGTTTTTGTTATATGTGAAATAATCTGCAAGTGAAATTAATACTTTTTCATTATTATGGAATTTTTTACTTAAACCAAGCTCCTATATTTTGCTAAAAAGTTATTTGTAAATTATATTTTCTTATTTCAAATACATTATTTGCACTAAAACTAGACAAAAATATTTGGTAAGATTTTAAGCTTCATTAGAAACTCCTTAATCTCTCGCTGCCTTCTTCTTGAATTTCTGCTGTTCTCCCTTTATGTGGTCCTCAAAAAAATGGATGGAAATGACTGCAACATATTAAAAATAATTTATTTTTAACTCTAGGTCTTCTTGACATCAGCTTTCGCAATTAATCCAATAATAAGAAGTTATGGCAAAGTTTTTTATTCAGAAAACTAAAGAAAAAAACCTTCTAAATGACTTTCTATAGTGAGCTGAAATCAAATCCGTCCTTGGATGAGCTGCTTCAGTCTCTCTGTGCAGTTTTATCTCTTCTTCTCTCGCTGAACAATCTCCCACTTCGCTCTGTCGCCCCTCTCTCTCTCATTAGATCAAAGCTTCACACAGATCTATTGTTGCATTGTATCGGCGAGAACGCCAGCCTGCACAGCGTAACAAAGAGACACTCATCACACATACAATACGCTCCGGCGCGCGCGCATACACACACACACACACACACACACACACACACACACACACACACACACACACAGACAGGAGTTATTGTTTCCATGCTCCTCCATTTACATGATATTCCAGCTGTCTGGATGATGAAATCATTAGCAGATGGTTCCTTGGCTCTCAGTCCTTCATTCAACTTTTACTTCAACAGCAGAGACAGTAGAGCAGCCAAAAATACCCAAGTGAGAGAAACTCTACTTCAATATACGTTTGTTCAGGTAAAAAGAAAAAAAAAAAAGGTTCACAAATGTTTGTGGTGAAAATGTCACTGAAGTTCTGAGTAACGAATCATAAAATCTGATTTAATATTTTAAAACGATTTCACTAACTGACAAAATCTAACAAAAATATAAGAAAACACCATTCAGGAAGAAGAAATACTTCTTCACATAGGTCTAGTTTTTCCTCAATATTAATTGTTATATTAAATTAATACAGTAGATAATGTGTACATGTTAGAAAAGAGCCACTTACTGACTTTGAAATTCATTTCTCCCTGTGATCCTAATCCTGTTCCATACCGTAAAGTATCTCCAGTGACCATATGTAATGTTTACTGTATCTTATTAATCTCCAACAAGCTCAGCAGACAGAAAACATCAGAAAATAAAGCTGGTATAAAACCAAGAAGTCAGTGTCTCACGCATATTTGGTTAAAATGTTTGTTCTTTCTTCGTAAAAGTTGCTTGTATCTAATAAAGTATCCAGAAATTTGACTAAAGAGTAGAAATAATGAAGAACAATATTACTCAAATAAAAGTAAAAAGTCCACTGGAGTAAAATTACTTCTAAAATTAAACTTTTTCTAAAAAATTGTTCAAAAAATGTAACTATTTGCAGCCTGTACAGCCGGCAGCCTGTAGAGCCTACTAATGAATATATTCTCTGCTTCAGGTCAGATTTAATGTTTTTCACAGCTGCATGTTTTTAAAAAATACACAAAATTGCTCCCTGAGTTTTTAAAGATTACAGTCCTACAGAGTGACCTGCTAATATCAGACAGATTTGGATTCAGTAAAAGCCAAAAACCGTCTTTGTATCCGTTTCCACTCCTTCACAGTTGATCAATGTGTTGCTGTGAGTTCAGCCGGTTTTCTGCTGAGCAGCTCCGGTTAAGGCCGACCGGTTCTGCTCTCCATCCTCTCAGCAGTAAGGCGGAGGCAGGATGGGGTCTGCCGGTTCCTCGTCTCCCTCTGCCGTCAGAGTAAAGAGCGCCTTTGGAAAATGACTTTCACTGGAACGGCAGCACGCAGCCGTGAAAAGCACACAGGCACAAAGGCAACAACGGGCCGAGATCGTCTGAGGGAGGCGGGTTTGATCCAGAGGAAAATAATCACTGCTGATCAGACTCTGCGTGAAGCGCTGAGGTTGTCTTTGAATCATTTCAGTCAGCAGAAATATTAATTGCTGGAGCTTCTCCACACTGCAAAAACACAAAATCTTACCAAGTATTGTTGGTTTAGTTTCTAGTGCAAATATCTTAGCACACTTGAAATAAGACAAAACTAACTAATAAGTAACATTTCAGGAAGATAGAGGAGCTTATTCTTAGTCAATAATTTCTTAATATTTATACAAAAGTCTTACTGGCAGATTATGCAGAGTACGAGTGAAATAATCTGCCAGTATATCAACTTTTCTTAAAATCAATATTAAATTAATTGGCTTTAGTTACATTATGCAAGCTTCTGTTTCTTGGAAAGTTATAATTAGTTTTGCCTCATTCAGCTGCACTAAGATATTTGCACTAGAAGCTAGAACAAAACACTTGATAAGACTTTATTTTTCCAATGTAACATTTAGTGGTTAAAAATAATCGATAAACGGATAAATCCATCTGTAGATTATTTACTTCACTGGTAGTTTGTTCTTTGCCATCAACTCTTTTTTTAAAACTTATAGTCTGACCTACGGATTAAGTGTTTTGGTGCCATGTTACAAAGTTCAGACAGTAAAGAAACCTAAAAATCTGTAATACAGAACTTTCATATTTTAGAATGGTCTAGTCAAAGTCCCTAATTTGATGTGAAAATTGTTCATTGCTGACAAGTTCCATATAATCTGACAAATAAGCAAAAATGTTTGTTTGTCCAAGTGGAAAGTTTGTAAAAAACATTTTGCTATGCAAAATAATTCTTCCCTTTCACTTTGTGTTGGAAAATTTTAAAGATTCCAGAGAAATGCTCAGAGGTCTGTGATTCTGTCTGCATCTCGTTATAAATATGCTTTCATAAAACTCATGCAGAGTTCCTAGCAGAGTGGGATGTTTTTTAATTAAAGCCGCAAATCAACTGGAGACGGCAACAGTTTGCATATTCTGTTCCACATTTAGGAAAATCATTTTTTGCAATATGCATCAGGATATTAACTACTGGATGCATCCGTAGACGAGATCAATGCTTCTCTGCACATTTTCATTTATTTTCCCAGTTTAGAGAATCATTGAGTTTTATATTTCTGTAAGCTCTTACAGTTCATCATTTCTGAATTGTAGTTTAACAGACAGAAATCTTGGTTGCATAACATTGAATTATCAGGCAGCTGCCTGGAAGAGGGCCGACAGGAAGCTGAGGAACTTGTTTCTTTGTCGTCTTCTTGTGCGGTAAAGTGAAATCTGCTCAGGTAGCAGGAATTTGTAGAAACTGACAAGAGAAGTCGGTGCTCTGCTCTCCTGCAGCCTTCCTCTCCTCTCTGCCTCAGACTCTGTTTTATCTGCTTGTTTATTCCAGGACGTATTTCAGATGTTTCTCATCTGACCTTGATTTTTTTTTTATATAGTAATTGGAAACTGTTGTGATAGCAACAGTAACTAGAGAAAACGGTTCATGATACCAAATAGGATGATGCTGAAGATTTATCCTAATGTAATAAAACCTTTTGCAAGTTATTGGAAGCTGTATGGGTGGAATCTGAACAATTAAAGCCAACAGGGCCGGTCCAACTCTTTTTGGGGCCCTAAGCGTATTTTAATTTCAGGGCCCCAATACCAACATATCGACCCTGAGCTACTGTAAATGTGTAACATATCTGCTATAGTTAGCATTTGTATTTAACTTACATCATGTTATTATGGCTACTGAATTTAAACTTACAGGAGTAGCAAACAAAAAAAAAAATTGGATTTTGAGAGTGATATGCAACTGTGCCACATTATTTCAATTATTTTAAAATTAACATCAGCTGATAAAAATAAAATTTGCAGAAACCAAGTTCACAAATTTTATATTTTACATTTCTATAATGGCGCCAGCGGCCAATAGCAGGAAGAGATTAATGTATTATTCGAGTACCAATTACAAAAATTTCGCTTTTCCGTGTGTAATATATATTTTGAATTTATATTTTTTAATTTATCATGCTAGCTTTTGCTCTTGAGGGCCCCCTGGTGGTGTGGAGGCTCTAAGCAGCTCTTAACTTGCTCTGAATAATAACGTATTTATTTTCTTAGGGTAAGGGGTTAGGGTTTGAATTTTCACATTTAGTGAAAATTCAAAGTTCTGCTCTTTTGTTTCCAGCTGTCTTTTGTGTGCCTGACATTTTCAAACGAGGTCAAAGAAAAGAGCTCACAGAGGACATTCTTTAATTAATCACACCCACGCCTCTGCTTGGTGACTTTAGGTTGGGATGTGTGGCAGATCGGTGGGCGCCTTCGCTCTGAGCTGCTCTTTTAGACGGGACCATGAGGAGGCAGACAGGTTGTACACAAACTGGAGACGAGAAAAACCCAAAGAGAAATCAAACCGAACATTATTTCCCAAAGTGTCTGCTGCAAACAAAGATGTCAATAATTCATGCTCTTAGTAGGTAATTGGAGTCGCGTTGAGCCTCAGGAGGGTCTGTGGCTCTTTGTGAAATGAAACAGCATATTATGGGATTTTACCTGCCAAAACAAAAAGCTCCTCACTAACTTTAGCAGAAATTTTATGGCTTTTATTTTTCACGAGTGATTATTAGGAATGTTGCAATAAATCAATTAATCATATGATAAATTAAAATGAGTTCAATAATTTCCATGTGCATAATTTATTGTTTTTCTCCCTTTCTTTGAGAATTTGTTCTTGCATTATTATTATGATTATGCCATAACCATTGTTCTTCTTTAAAATGGTCTCAAAATGACATTTTTATTGCAATAACAATTATCCTGTTATTTATTTATTTGTTGTTATAACAATCCTATTTGTCACATT
Organism: Poecilia latipinna; assembly: GCF_001443285.1. Lineage (NCBI taxonomy): Eukaryota > Metazoa > Chordata > Actinopteri > Cyprinodontiformes > Poeciliidae > Poecilia > Poecilia latipinna. Next base: position 71,023 of record NW_015114313.1, on the reverse strand, counting down.
CATATGGAAAATCCTGTTTCACACTCATCTTGTGTTCTTGCTAAACAGTGATTTGTAAGTTATTTTTTATTTTAAGTGCACTAAGACATTTGTACTGTAAAACAGACTGAAAATACTTTGTGTTTTTTTTCAGTGCGTAGCTGCATTTCATCACGTTCAGCCTCTGTGTGATGCACATATTAAGAGCATCAGTGACCTTTCAGGTCTGTCCAATGAAACATTTATGAAGAAAAGAATGCAAAGAAATCAATATGTTTTCTCAGATCAGTGTTAAGTGGCTGATTTCAAGTGAAAAAACATTTTAACTTAATTCAGTTTGGTTTGCTCCGACATGCTTCGGCTCACATTTCCCGATAGAAAAATCCCTGTAGTTTATTGTTTCCATAACGATGGAGGCTGCCCGTGTGTGTTTGAACGCTGCGGAGTGTGACTGATGTTCTGAAGCCGCCGCCGTCGGACAGCGGCCTGCTGGGAGATAAAAATCCGGGTGCAGTGATCTGAGGGAGGGCGCATGTGAAGCCCCTCTCCTCTGGACTGAAAGTCAAAATGAGAACAGGCACTTGGACTGAGGCTGGTCATCAAAGCGTGCAGCCGAGTGTGAAGCTTCATTATCAGGACGAGAAACCTTAAAGGTGACATAAGGATGTGAAGCCTGGGATCCGCAGGTTGAATAATTAAACTCTGAGCTGTTTATGGAGTGAAGATTTCTGTTACAAAGAATAACTCCCATTTATATAAGCAGAGCAGAAATAATTTGGAATCTGTGCTGAATAAATTCTACATGAAATTCAAACAAATTTCCTGAAGATTAAGCAAATATGGAGGCTTTTGGAGATATTAAATGGGGCCTTTATGTAAAACACATCATGTTATAATTTCATCCCTTCATCAAAATCATACCTTTGATTGTTTTGATATTTTTCTTGCGTGTTTGAGGAATCCTTGAATCTCACGACTTTGCTTTCCACAAATCTCCTCCGCCTCAGCTCCTCTAGACTAGTGGCAGCAGCAATTAGCAGACATCTGGTGGAACTGTGGGTCTAATGAGTTGATTATAGAAACCACCTATCAGTCGTACGCTCACTGTTGCAAGCGGCTCACTGAGAAGCATTGCTGTGATTACATGCTGAAGGCACAGTGTCAAAAAGAGCAGGAGCTGCTTAAAGAGACAAAGACAAAATTTCAAATTGCTAAATAGCAAAGTTTGATATTTACAGAATCGTTTATAACAACTGAAGTTAACATAATTACTTGATTGTGATATTAAATGGCACTAGGTTGCCTGACACGTAATACCGTGCACATTACGTATCAAGTATTTTTCTTAGGGTTCTCATACACTACAAAACACAAAATCTTTACCAAGTATTGGTACTGACTAGTTTCTAGTCCAAATGTCTTAGTACACTTAAAATAAGACAAAACTAACTTACAAGTAACTTAGGTTCCTGTTATAATTATATTATTTCTTAATACCTGTAAAAATACAGATTCTAAGTGAAATAAGACATTTTATCTTATTTCGCTTGGCCATTTCGTTTCCCATTTTTTGTTTGGGAAACAAAATGTTTTGTTCCATTTTCAAGTTTGATAATAAATTTGCTCTAGAAAGACAAAAATACCTTTTTAGGATTTTGTGTTTTTGCAGTGTACCTGTCCCTACTGGTTTTCTACCGTCTCCCTGCAGCTTTTGGGAGTCAAACCTGAGGACATGAGTTTCACAAACACTTCCTGTTCCTGTTTTCTTCCTCTGAATTTAGCTTTTTTTTAAATCACTTTGAGGTCTGACACCATGTATCGTTGCGTCTCCTCCTTCCTCTCCAAACGCACAAAGAGGAAACAAACGGAGCAGATCTGCAGAGGCTACTGAGCATTTCCACCCCAGATGTGCAGCAACAAGCTGCAGCCGGCCTCTTGGGACAGGAGAGAAAGGCAGCTGGGGGAGCGGTTATCTGAAGGCGCAGTGACAGACCCCGCTGCTGCTGTCCCGCTCATTAATCCCTCTCTCGGCTGCTTCTTGTCCTCCATCCTCAGCATGTCACCGTCTGACAGCTGCAGACACCAGGACCTGCCTGGGGACCGCATGCATGGCAGCAACGCAGCGACGGGAATACAAACAAAAAAAAACATGAAACACAAGACGCCAGGACTTACAGCCGGAGCAAACAATAGAGACCCACTTCCATGAATCCAAATCCGCATTCAAACTGTTGTTTTCATCAAACTCAACCTGGAGCAGAATCAGGTTTTCTAAGGCTGTTTTCACACCTGATGGTGAAATAGACTCGGCTCAATTGAGAAACAAAATTGCAAGATTTGTTACATTTTCAGCTGCTGTTGTTCTCTTCCTCTCTGCACTTAGTCAAACGATCCGAACCTTTTGGAAACCTGCTCCCCTCCTGGCCTGTGGGGGCGCTGCATCAAGAACCTCAGAAGGAAACAACACAAAAACCTCTGAAGACACTGAGCACAACTTCCTTCTTCACAAAATGTCAACAAAAATGAAATGGTGTCAGACTTTAGCGGTTGTATGAGTCCTTCTTTGTCTTTGGTAAAAGATCAGGAGTTATTTCTCCCACTAGCATGTTTGTTTTGGTTGTATTTACCCAGAATGCCCTGTGTTGCAGTCCGCGGTCTACAGACCCCTTAGCACTCACACATGCATTGAAACACCAGATTTCACTTTAACCGAACAGAGACTGAAGTTTGTAGGCAGACCAGAGTTTGACTCACCTTCCCAAAAGAACTGAACTTTCTAGACAAATGAACCAGAGTTTGATTACAGCGAGCTGAACAGAGCTGGTGTGAATGCACCCTAACTGTTTGCTGGAAGCTATGGCTACATCATCTGCATGAAAGGATTGTTGGTATTCTCAGTGCTATCATGTAATTCAAAGCAAAGATCCTTGCAGAGCTGCTGGCATCTCTCTCAGGCTTTCACTCGTTTCTTTCTGTCTTTCAAGGTCTTTCAGTTTGCTTTCAGTCTCTGGAGAGCCACGCTGCTTCAGTGCACTTGTCTCACTCTGACCGTTCAACACACTGTATGAAATATAAACCTGATATAGACTGCAGATCAGAATATATCAGTTCAGAATATGTTTAAAATCCAACATTTTTAGGTGGATTTATCTTAAAAACCACTGGGTAACTGGATTCTCTGAACTGGGCCGAATGGTCTCACATCAACATGTGTTTTTCCGTCTTAGTTATTTATTTGAATTTTTAGAAAGCCAGATAATAATCAGATGTCAGACAAATATAATCCTGAATCAGGAGTGAATTAAAGGTGTATTTTTTGTCTCTTTCTTCAGCCATGTGTTTGCATTTCCATCCTGCACTGCCTCTTACATGACTGGTGTGTGTTTGGTGGTTGTAATCACACTCGTAATGAGCCAGAGCGGCAGTCAGGGAGTCCAGTCTGCTGCCTCGCCGTGTCCCGTCTGTTAGGGATGGATCAAACCCTGCTGTGTTTGCTGGCAGGACACCGACTCTCTGCTATCCTCTGCTTCTTCTCCTTCTGGCTTTGCAACATCGATGAATGAAATGAGAGCTCTGACACCAGCCCGGTTTAATCCAACTCCAGTCCGTTTGCCCAGATAGGCCGGTCCGTTTGGGAGATGTGAATGTGAAATCGAACTCTGATCCGCCTGGGTCTCGGTTCAGTTCAAGTCAACTCTGGTGCGAATGCGTCTAAAGCAGCAGTGTAACTACACTGCAGGGCATTCTGGGTAAATGCAAACAAAACAAACACATTAGCTAAGCAATAGAAATGACTGAGCAGTAGAAATTTCTTATTTTTTACCAAAACAAAAGAGAAATTATACAACTGCTAAAATCTGACGCAACTCCATTTTTGTTTATATCTCAAGAAGAAGGAAGTTGAGCTCAGTGTCTTCAGAGGTTTCTGTGTTGTTTCCTTCAGTGGTTCTTGTTACAGCGCCTCCACAGGCCAGGAGGGGAACAGGCTACTCAAAGGGTTTGGTTGGTTTGTAAAAACAGCTGAAAATGTAACAATGTTGCAATATCTTTCGCCAATCAAACTTAATCTACCTGATTTCTCTTTTGTCTTTGGTAAAAGACCACAAGGCATTTCTACCGCTAACGCTAAGCTAACACGTATGTTTTGGTTGTATTTACCCAGAATCCAAAAGCACTTCCTGTTTTTAGAGCTGGAAGTGTGAACACCAGTCCGCTTTGTGTTCACATATGCATTCGAACCGTACCAGAGTTCACTTCAACCGAACCAAACCGAGGTTTGTAGACGAACCAGAGTTCCATTATGCATTCACACCTTCCAAAAAACCGGACCTTCTAGGCAAACGGACTGGAGTTGGACTAAAGCGAACTAAACAGGACTGGTGTGAATGAACCCTAAAACTTCACTAAAACTTATCTGCTGCTATCCATACTTGAATCTGGGAGTTTTGCCTGCTGGTTCGTTGCTGGATTTGTTTCTTTTTGTTCTTATTTGCATAATGTGCTAGAAAGGCAGCAGAACGCTCTGGTCCATGTCGATGACCCAGCAAAAGAAAACCACAGGATTTCTTTTCCTGTAACATTGGAGGAAGACGTTTAGTTTCAGGAAACAGTGTGTGTTATCTTCAGGATGTTGCAGGAGCCAGATTAGTGTAGCACCGAGGGATTATCAGATGGTGACAGTGTGCAGCTCAAAGCGTCCTCCGCTGTAGCACAGCCATCTCTTTCTGCTCAAGGTTTACTCTCACTGATCCAAACCTCAAGGTGTGAAGTTTAAAATAATCCAACTTGTGTTCCCATCATCCACTTCTCACATCGCACTTCATGCTCACACTCCCGCTGCCTCCTGTTTAAATATGTGCTTTCCTGAGGCTGGTCAATAATCTCATTCTGGTTTCGGTCTGCTTTTTTTGTCCTGTGTGGGATCCACTTTGAGCTTTCAGGCTCGGAAAGCTCGGAGCGAACTGCTTTGAGTGCTCCGTTTGCTGTTTGCAGAGCTGTGCTTGACATCAGCAAAAGCATCTTTGCGAAAAAAATAAAATAAAAAATCCACATTCAGCTTTATTTGGAGCATGTTGCCAGAGTAACTGTTGCTGCAGGAAGCTGGTTAAACACGACTTATTGTCCGAAACTTCAGAAAGTTGTGCAGCAGCAGCAGACGAAGCCCTCCATCACACCAGCTGTTCAGATTATTGGATGCTCATGAAGAACCTCTTGACGTTGAATAAATGTTACGTTTAAACCCTTCATGACACATTTAGCTGCTCCTCCTGCTGTGCTCAGCACAGCATATTTTTTTGTGGTAGAACTGCAAACAGACGTGAAAAATCCCTGAACAGGGCAGAATTTCTGCTGGTTTTCGGTTCGGCACAGCAGCATCCAGGTCACTTTGTTCAATAGATGATGCTGGTGCAGATATCAGAGCTCCTATGGTGGCTAAAAGCTTGGCAAAACACACTTTTGCTCACAAACAAACTCGGCAAAGCAAATATGGTGACACATATGGCATTATGTACGTTTTCCTGCAGACATGTTGGAGGACAAATCTGAAAAAGACAAACTGCTGCAGTGCAGAGGGCCAGGAAGCACTGCTCACAAAATCCTTCATGCTGAGTGTGAAACTTTTGATTAAAGAACATTTTAACAGAATCTGCTGTGCAGATATTGGGAGATAATCAGCAGAAGTTTCTCTTATTAGACCTGTTTCTGTTTATAGTGAGGAAAACAGTTTTTTCTCATTTTGACAATGTGTCAAATAATCAGTTTTTGTAAAGAAAACACATTTCTATGATTGCGTTCAACATCTCAGTGTCTATATTAGAGCTTTTAAGTATCAACATGATTTGGACATATCCAGAAGTCCAACAATCTTCACTGTTTATGTTGTTTTTTCATTGAACCAACAGTTTAAGTAGGGAGTTAAACTGTGTCTGTTGCTGGTTATGGAGTCGCTTTCTTAGGGTCTCTTGTTCAAGCAGCTGGATACAAAAATAAAGTTAAAGCTTGACTTCTTTTTTTAGAACAAAGCCCCGTCTTTCTTTTGATCAGACGTTTCTGCTACTTTTATGTCTGCGCCGGATTATGCAGATTTTTTCGCGTGTTCACGTCTCTTCACCATGCCCTCGTTTCATGGCTGACCATGAAGCAGCGATTCGTTCCATAATTAAAACTTTCCCAAGTGAATGTATTTTACACCATTCACTCTGTTTGGGTTGTTTGTCAGAAAAAAACATGTTTAGTTATAAAGAAACAATCAGTTTCAAAACAATCTGATCTGAAGTGGAAACAGTTTGGCTCACTGTTTCTTCCAACGTTGTTTTGTTGTTTGCTTCTATTGTCTGAAAGCCGCAGGTCAGAATTTCTCTAAGGTTGGTGGCTGAACTTGACAGTCATCACCTTTATTATTTCAGTTTTACCTCATTTTTGTAGAGGTGCTGCTGTTTTTCTGGATCATTTCCCAGCTAATGACCATGGAGGGAGAAATTGGACTCACATAATGGACGCTGGAACACTTTGGTAGTTTAAGGTCGACTCAGTGACAGAGAAGAGGGCTGGTCCTGTGGCTAAAAGCCCAAAGCATCACTCCCTCAGCGCCGTGCTGAGTTTCAAACTTCTTTGAATGATGAACATTTAATTGTTTAGAAATGCCCTCATAACCCTTCCCAGATTGATTTTCTCATTGCTTCTCAAAGGTCAAGTTTTTCTGACTTGGGAAGCAACGAGCCAAACCATGCGTATTTATACAGGTGGTTTTATTTGCTGTTGACGCGTTAAACAGTGAATTTGACTGAAAGCATCTGCTGCTACTTTCAAACCTCCATCACAGGTTTGATGGAGGTCATGATGCTCCATGGAAGCAGCCTGAGGGATCAGCGTTTCACCTGCAGCTTCTTCAGTCTTTCAGCATATTCAGTTAAATCTAAACTATTTTAGACTCTAATAGAAACAAGATTGTGTATTTTTTCATTTTGAACCCTTATACATATACATCCTATATGAAATATATAAAGCTCTGGAAAATATTAAGAGGCCACTGCAAACTGATTTTACATTTCTATGTTTTGAGTAAAATGAACATTGTTCTTTTATGAACTACTGTCAACATGTCTCTGAAATTCCAAGCAAACATTTAGCATTTATTTGCAGAAAATGAGAAATGGTTAAATAACAAAAAAGAAGCAGTGCTCAAATAATGCAAAGAAAACAAGTTTATATATATTTAGAAACAACATTAAAAACATTTTAACTCAGGAAGAGATCAGGAATCAACATTTGGTGGAATAACAGGTTTTCAAAGGCGTTCAGTGCAGTGGACTCTTCAGATTTTCCAAAGCTGCATATTTTTTTATGTTTTTGTTTATCTTCATGCTTCCATTTACTGATGGTACACCTGAATATCTGAATATAAAACATATTTCTATTCTATCACATATTATATGAAAAAAATCTACTTCTGCTGCAGGTGTTTTCGTCTGGATTATTCAGAATCACATCTTGTGCTCTCAGGTGCTGAATATAAGTTTATTACATCTATGCTGTGTGTATGTGCGCGCGTGTGTGTGTGTAGGTGTCTGCGTGTGTGTGTGTGCGTGTGTTTTGTGTCTCATAAATCTTGGTGTCTTTGTTTGCCCTCATGGCATGAGCAGCTGCCAGCAGCCCTCAGTAAGGAATGGCTTCAGAAGCAGCTGGATGCACACACACACACACACACACACACACACACACGCCGCGCACACACCTACACACATCCGCGCGCCCACACACTCCTACAGATGCTGTTAATAACACAAGCACATGTGCTTACAAATGTGTAATGTGCTGACACGATGACTGCGCTGCCTGAACGGAGCGCGGCGCTAACACTGATCTGGGTTCAGATACTGGATCTGCAGACAAAAGGAGAGGAACTCCCGCCTGGAGATAAGGGACATCTCTGCACCTCAGGATCACTCACAGGGATTCTCTGATGTCTCCCGCATGCATGACGATTAATAATCCATATGATGTCTGATCCTGACACACAGAACTCTCGGGGCAAAGGTTTTCCACAAACAAGAGGAGGAAATGTAAGAGATGTCTGTCTGCTCTCCACTCACACAACACTTCATCACTTCAACAATCATCCCAGATATTGACACTGTGAGGACGCGGCAGTGTGTACGAAGCCCCGCTGCCCCCGGAGGGGCATCGCTGCTTCTGGAGATCGGTGCGGATAAATAATGCATGCTGCTCCGACGCAGCACGACTGCTCAATCCTCAGCCAGCATTATGCTTTTGTGCCAGCGCTCACAAAGGACTGAAGAAAAGCATCAGGAACACAACGGCAGAAATCTGGAACATCTCCTCCTTCACTTCTTAAATCAGAGAAATGCTGCATTCCTGCACACTCCCATGTCTGATCTGATCCAAAACTTCAGCGCGTCAACGTTCACACCTGAACCCGAACAACTTCTGCACACAGAACGATGAAGAGGACGAGGAAGAGGAGGAGGCGGCTCACCTGTTAGTGCTTTCTGTCCTCCGTCCTGGCTGTGTGTGGAGCGCAGAGCTGAAACTTCTGCCTTACTGCATGGATCTCCCCTCCACACACACACACACACACACACACACGCACACACACTCCCCTCTCTCTATCTGCTCTCCCACCCGCCATGCTGTGTTTTTTTTGGATCCCTCCCCATCACCGTTTCTTCTCCATCTGCCTCACTCTCCCTCCTTCAGTGTCTTCACTCAACCTGCTGCTGATCCTGGCTTTGAAGATTTATAAACAGATCCCCAAAGGCTACCTAAACACACACACACACGCACACACACACACACACACACACACGCACACACACACACACAATGCGCGCACAGTTCATGCATGTTGATGATGTCTGTACGTTTAATCAATGAGGTGCAATGCGCAGCACTGCAGTGGACGCTGCAGGATAGATGCACTTAGATGCAACGCTCTGCTAACCCAGATCCAAGTGTGTGTGTGTTCACCTGTGTTTGGTGTGTGTGTGTGTGTGTGTGTGTGTTCAGTTAAATTGGTGGGGAGGAGCAGCCGTGCCATAAGAAGCGTTCTGTGTAGACGGGCTGCCAATTTCCTCCCTCCTGCTCATTGTTGGGAGTCATTATCTCACCTCTGGGAGGCTGCAGGGTGAAATGAAGACACACACACACACACACACACACACACACACACACACACGAAAGGCAAAACATGTAATGCTCTGAAAGCTGAAATTCATCCCACTCGGTCTTCCTTTTATAATCTTATTCAAATTCCACAGTCTGTTGCTCACTCATATTTAAATGAGCACTTGACTGAATCCCTCCTGTGTGTTTTGCTTTTCTTGGCCAACTCTTGGCCGGCTGCCGCGCTCTGTTGCATCCCAGCTTACAGGACACTTTTTCGGCATGCTGCCGCGCTCTTTGTGCCGCAGCCAACGCGCAGATATAGAGTTAAAAGAGTGGGCAGCGCGGCAAAGCTAAACACGGCTAATGTCAGCCGGGTGGCGTGCGTCAGCTGCGACCAGGACGGTAACGGACCGGGGAGCCAGCAGAGCTCAGGACTCTGGCGCTGGGAGAAGGTTCTGTTTACTCATTTCACTCATTCTTGGAGTTTAAACAGAACCAAGAAAAAAAGAAAACAGCCAAAAGGATAATCTTCAGAATAAACTCTAGTCTCAATCAAATCTTTTTGAACTTTCTGAGGTTTTAAGGATTAAAGAACTTACTCTATTAAGTTTGTCTTCTTAGAATCTGTATTCATTGTCTGGATGTGAAGCTGCTGTCACACAGTGTGATGCTGGAGATTACACCGGTCTAAACGTGAGGATATACCCTCTTTATGTCCTCTGTATCAGCGCCGATTTCTTGAATTTTGGGAGATCGGTAATCGGCCGATACTTACATGTGAAGCCGATTTATCTACCGCAACAAAGAGTTGCCTGCGTCCTCCTCTGCTCTGCAGTGAGAGGCAGACCGCCCCACCAGGTCATGTCTGTGTGTTTGCAGTTAACACAATATTCACCCCCCTGTTGCCAACTGAGCGACTTTCTGGCTTTACTTAGTGACAAATCAGACAAAAAACAGCATCATTCAAAATTGGAAGGCAGGTCAAGCTTTTTAAAGATCGGCGATCGGCCAGAAAACTGCAATCAGTGCATTGCTATATGGAATACATACATACTTACATTAAATTAATTTCTCTTAGGTGTAATTACACCAATTAAAAATGTGATTTATATTAGATTAGTCTGTGGACCGGTACCGGGCTGATTCTGAGCCTCCAAATCATTTTAACAGCTCTGGAGAAGTTTCACATTCTGCTGATGTAAAAATAATGTTTGCTTTAAATTATCAGCAGCAAACAACATATCACCAACTACAGTATAGAGTAGCTCGCTGATATATTAATAAAGTAGCCATGTAGCCTGATGTAAAAACATTTTGCTAGATAATGTCAAACATTAAGAAGTTTTAATTCTTGTTATCAAACGTTATGAAGCAAAAAAACACAAAACAAAACAAAAAAACTCAGAAATATTTAGGGCCAATCATAAGAATCAACCCATTTAAAGTTAAAACTCAGTTTCACACAAATACAAAGAGGCTAGCGCAAATGTTTGGCTGTTGAACTCCAGTTCTTTTCAAGGTCGCTATTAAGCTAATTTTATATTAGCAGCTCCACAATCTTTTTGATAAACATTAAATTACCAAGACACATAAAAACAAACCTTTAAAGTTTTTCTGTTTCTCCTCTTTCTATTCTCGACATTGTTTTGCTCACTCACTTATCTTCCACCGGAGTTTTAGAGGATGAGCACCGGACATTTAACGGCAGCTAATATTACCGGAGAAGCGTTACCTGCCGCGGCCACCAGGGGGACCCCAAGAGCACTTTATTTTTTTCTTTTTGCCCTTAAAAAAAACAAAATCACAACTTTACAATGAAATTGTGTGAATATATATATATATATATATATATATAAAACCTATCGCTAGTAGTAGCTTCAGGACAGTTGAAGCCACAAGATGTTGAAGAAATCCTGGAAAGTTTTAAAAGTTGGCCCAAATCCGAGTTATTGTCACTTCCTGTTACATCATGAAGGATTGGTGAGGACTTCCTGCACCAAATATAAAAAATGTGTCCCTGTGTGCTTAAAGATAGAGCCAAATGTTGGGAAATGTCAGACATGGTTCTGGATAAGCGCTGTCTGGAAGTCTGTAAAAGAAGCCGTGTTTGGGGATCAAAAGGGATTTTTCTACATTTGGCTTAAGATTCTTCCAGATTGGTGCACAGATCCGTACTTTTTCATGCATAAAATATTCCTCTGTTGACTAACGTCCATGTCAACAGATTTTTTTTCTGGAGCAAAACTGACATGAGGCATTTCTGGTAGTTTAACTCTGCATGCTATTTCATGTTGATATTTCATGTTTTATTTGTGCGTATGCTCGCTTTCTTTCACACTTTCCCAAACATGTGCATGTTAAAGTGTTTATGTGGAGGTGCAGAGAGTAAATGTGGCTGTTTGTGTCTCTGTGCAGAACATTAGATGAGGGTTTGTGTAATCTGAGAGCATCTGAATGTGAGACGTCTCCATTAGCACCCTGGTTACTTTTCTGTGACTGTGACATCTTGCAGAGGAACAGTTTGACAAAGAACAAGTCGAGACAAATCAACAGGCACAAAACTGCAAGAAACAGGCAAACAATGATAAAAAAGCAGCAACATTAAGAAATGGAATCATCTGTAGCAACCATGTTGATGTTGATGCAATTCATCCTCATAAAAACAGTATGCAAAATATTTATTTTTATAGATTTTATTCCCATCCCTCAATCTTCTAATTTTCTGTATTTATAGAGAGGAACGCTGTTGGTTAAAAGTTTATATTATATTTCATCATATTGATTGTAAATTGTACAGACCCATTCAATAAGTTAGGATATTATTGAAAAATCCATTTATTTTAGGAAATTTATAACTATGTGAAACACATTGTATAGATCAGGGGTGCCCACACTTTTTCAGCTTGCGAGCTACTTTTAAGATGACCGAGTCTAAAAGATCTACCTACAATAAAAATGCAGAACATATTTTTTTTATTCTAAACTATCATTATTTAAGTTATTATTTAATTAATATTGTATCTTCTTTCTTTCTTTTTTCCCCTTTTAGGATAAACAAAGTATTTTTAATTGAATTTGAATTTCATCTACAATACATATTGGTGTGTCTTGCATAACTGCATGAACCACATTACTCAATACAACTCTGTACATTGTTTGTTCTTACCTTACTCTGATGACCTCCACTGAACGGCATCAGCCAAGGCTGCATAGTCCGGACAGTAGCTGCTGATAGCCAGCTTCAAACACGCTTCCAGATGAGCATCAGTCATTGAAGAACGGTATTTGGACTTAATAATCTTCATGTGGGAAAAGGCTGATTCGGATAATTAGGTGGAACCGAATAATGCAGTCAGGGAGGTAGCACATTTCCTCATGTTGGGGTATTTTCCCTCTGCTAGCAAGTTCCAGAACTGTCCATGGGCCCTGGACTTCAGCTCAATGTCAGCTTGTAGAGTCAAAATTTCATTCTCCACACCAGATGAGTTCAGGTGAAACATCGTTGCAATTTTTGATGCAAATGAATCCACCTCAGCATCTTCCCAAAAAGGGTAGCACATGAAAGTAGCAACTGTAGCAACTGTAGCAAAGCAAAGTCTTGAAAGCGTCTGTCAAACTCTGACAGACAGTTCTCAATCTGCTCTGTGTACCATGCACTGTCAAGCTGCTCACTTGTCTTCCCCTGCATCTCCAGCTCTGATGCAACATTCTGGAAGTTTGTCAAATCATGACGGTGCAACTTTGAGGGCAGATGTTGCATCTTTCGTTTGAAAGCATTAACTGAACTGATCATATTGATCACAGTTTTGTCTTTTCCCTGCAGCTCTATGTTAAGGTCATTCAACATGTTGGTCAGATCGTTAAAAAAGCCAAGTCTAGCAGCCACTGGTCATCATTTAATTGTCTGTACTCTGCATGTTTGGCTACAAGTAAAAACTCCTTAATCTCTGGACAGAGCTCTCAAAATCTTTCCAGGAATTTCCCTCACCTGAGCCATCTCACATCAGTGTGTAACAACAACTCAAAGTGGTCACAGTCACCCTTCTCCAGATGTGCACGGAACAGTCGTCTTTGAAGAGGTCTGGCGCGAACAGAACAGGCGATCTTCGTTGCCACATCCATTATCTCTTTCATGTTGAGCGTTTTAGCACATAACGCTTGTTGGTGTATTATGCAGTGGTAACTGAGGAAGTCCGGGAAAGCATCATCCTCCCTACACTTAGCAATGAATCCATTCGAGTGGCCAACCATCCCAGGTGCTCCGTCCGTGGTGATGGACACGAGTTTGAACACCGGGAG
>NW_015114313.1:53974-57172 GCF_001443285.1 Poecilia latipinna | reverse complement strand
AAACGGTTCCTATCCAACAGTTTAGAATGATGCCATTACGTCATTGAACTATCAACAGTACACTCAAATTTATAAAATTTGATCAATCAGAAAAGCCTGAGAAGCTGACGTATTTTGCAGCGTCTCTGAACACATTGCCTGGGGCTATCAAAGTTTCAGTTTTTGTCATTTAACCATTTCTTGATATCTGTTAGGCAAAAATCATTTTTAAAATTCAGAAACTTTGAAAGCTTAGTATATCTAGATGTCATCACCATAAGGACGATGAGAAATATCATTGTGTTGTCTGATTATTTGGCAAGATGGGATATGTACACCAAAAAGACAAATCTAGCAGCCATCCATTATCAAACAGGTTTATCACCAGTGGGGTTAAGGGGGGGCGCAGGTGCTTATGTCCAGCTGTCAATGGGTGAGAGGCGGGGTCACCCTGGACAGGTCGCCCATCCATGCAGGAGAAATCTAGCAAAACATAAAAAGATCTCAAAACTGATATATTTTCCAGAATGTGCTGCCATTAAAATATAACTGGGAACAATAAAAAAAAAATAATAATCTAATGCATGACCTGAAATTTATTTTACAGTTTCACAAGTTGACTCCATATGCATTCACAGGAAACATTTTAAGGTGCTCTTTCTTTACCTTCAGACATCTGACAGCTGGACAGAAGTAGAATGAAGAGGCCGTGACCTGCGGAACATTCTCTGGCTGAGTCGTGCTCTGACCTTGGTCACTTTCCCACCGTAATTAATTAAACGGCATGAATCCTGACGTCTGGCGTCATTAGACTGAGGGATATATCAGGATGTCGGAGTACAGCAGGACATCATCCAACAACTCGCACACATGCGCTCAGGCAGATGCTCACAGAAAGCTGGATCAGCAGAGAGGGGGCCCTCTGAACCAGCAGTAGGTTAAAGTCTTAATGGAGGACATTTCTCCTGGGAAAGTTCTTTCCATATGTTACATGAAGACTCAGTCTGAGCATCATTTTTCACCTTGTTACAGGAGCATCTTTGCTTAGTAACTTTTACTGGTGATTAAACACAAATAGAAGGAAGTCTGGCTGTTTTCTCCTTCTTCTTTTGATAGAAGTGAATAATAAAGAGTTGACAGATGCATAGCTGAAATCTTAAATATTTCCTGTCATTCACAGAAAGATATTTTTCTTTATGAATGATAAAACAGGCAGCTGTGGTTACTTTGGATGGACTAAATCAGGGGTGCCCACACTTTTTCAGCTTGCGAGCTACTTTTAAGATGACCGAGTCTAAAAGATCTACCTACAATAAAAATGCAGAACATATTTTTTTTATTCTAAACTATCATTATTTAAGTTATTATTTAATTAATATTGTATCTTCTTTCTTTCTTTTTTTCCCCCTTTTAGGATAAGAAAAGTATTTTTAATTGAATTTGAATTTCATCTACAATACATATTGGTGTGTCTTGCATAACTGCATGAACCACATTACACAATACAACTCAATGCATTGTTTGTTCTTACTTTACTCTGATGACCTGCACTGAATGGCATCAGCCAAGGCTGCATAGTCCGGATAGCCAGCTTCAAACACGCTTCCAGATGAGCATCAGTCATTGAAGAACGGTATTTGGACTTAATAATCTTCATGTGGGAAAAGGCCGATTCGCATAAATAGGTGGAACCGAAAAATGCAGTCAGGGAGGTAGCACATTTTCTCATGTTGGGGTATTTTCCCTCTGTTAGCAAGTTCCAGAACTGTCCATGGGCCCTGGACTTCAGCTCAATGTCAGCTTGTAGAGTCAAAATTTCATTCTCCACACCAGATGAGTTCAGGTGAAACATAGTTGCAATTTTTGATCCAAGTCAATCCACCTCAGCATCTTCCCAAAAAGGGTAGCACATGAATGTAGCAACTGGCTCCAATAAAGCAAAGTCTTGAAAGCGCCTGTCAATCTCTGACAGACAGTTCTCAATCTGCTCTGTGTACCGTGCACTGTCAAGTTGCTCACTTGTCTTCCCCTGCATCTCCAGCTCCGATGCAACATTCTGAAAGTTTGTCAAATCATGGCGCTGCAACTTTGAGGGCAGATGTTGCATCTTTCGTTTGAAAGCATTAACTGAGCTGATCATATTGATCACAGTTTTGTCTTTTCCCTGGAGCTCTATGTTAAGGTCATTCAACATGTTGGTCAGATCCGTTAAAAAAGCCAAGTCTAGCAGCCACTGGTCATCATTTAATTGTACTCTGCATGTTTGGCTACAAGTAAAAACTCCTTAATCTCTGGACAGAGCTCTCGAAATCTTTCCAGGAATTTCCCTCGACTGAGCCATCTCACGTCAGTGTGCAACAACAACTCAAAGTGGTCACAGTCACCCTTCTCCAGATGTGCATGGAACAGTCGTCTTTGAAGAGGTCTGGCGCGAACAGAACAGGCGATCTTCATTGCCACATCCATTATCTCTTTCATGTTGAGCATTTTAGCGCATAACGCTTGTTGGTGTATTATGCAGTGGTAACTGAGGAAGTCTGGGAAAGCATCATCCTCCCTACACTTAGCAATGAATCCATTCGAGTGGCCAACCATTGCAGGTGCTCCGTCCGTGGTGATGGACACGAGTTTGAACATCGGGAGCTGGGTTTTCTCAATAAAGTTTTTGAAAGACTGGAAAATATCCTCTCCCCGTGTATGTTCTTTCATGGGTCAACAGCTCCTCTCTTGCATTCATGTCAGTAAACACCATCCGAATAAAAATGCACAACTGGGCTGTGTCACTCACATCTGTTGACTCGTCTAATTGCAGCGAGAAACACTCGCAGTCCGCAATATCCTTCCACAGTTTCTGAGTCAAATCCTCGGCCATGGCTTCACAGCACTGTGCAACTGTATTCCTCGATAGCTGGAGAGCTTTGATTGCAGATGATATTTCTGATTTGTTTTTAAAGTCTCGGAACAAGGAATCAGCGGCTTCAACAAATGCCTCTTTTATCATTTCTCCGTCTTGGAAGGTCTTCTTGTGCTTAACAATCAAGTGACTCACCCGAAAGGATGCTTCGGTGGCTGCCTTCGCTTTTGTGGTCAGATGTGAGAAAAATGACTGCTGTCTGGACAACTGGGATTTAAGTTCTTTCACCTTTCTCCTTCTCAGCTCGCTTTTCGGAGGAAAGTCAATGTCGTAGTTTTTATGAAGAGTCCGAAAATGCCGCTCCA
>NW_015114313.1:32510-50701 GCF_001443285.1 Poecilia latipinna | reverse complement strand
CTTTGATTGCAGATGATATTTCTGATTTGTTTTTAAAGTCTCGGAACAAGGAATCAGCAGCTTCAACAAATGCCTCTTTTATCATTTCTCCGTCTTGGAAGGACTTCTTGTGCTCAACAATCAAGTGACTCACCAGATGCTTCGGTGGCTGCCTTCGTTATTGTGGTCAGATGTGAGAAAAATTACTCCTGTCCGGACAACTGGGATTTAAGTTCTTTCACCTTTCTCCTTCACAGTTCGCTTTTCGGAGGAAAGTCAATGTCATAGTTTTTATGAAGAGTCCGAAAATGCCGCTCCACATTTTCCTTCTTTGGAATAGCAATGGCACATCGACAAATGAGACAAACACATTTCGAATATGACATAGTGAAAAAAAAATCCCATTCAGCATGGAAGTGGTAGGTTTTAGCCTTCTTACTTGGACCAGCTATGGCACTCATGTTTATACCCTTTCTTAAATTTAGTTTAAATAAATTATTAGCGGCTAGCTATGCAATACCGTAACTACTTCTTCTTCGTCTAACTATTGGCACGGTATTACGCGCATGCGTAAGGTGGTGTTAAGAAAATTAATTTAAAATATGCTAGTTTTAAAACTTAACATGTCTTGATTGAAATAGCCTAATTATAGTTTTAAAATCAGTAACTTATTCTGGCCTATTGACCTTATGTTACCTGTAGTTACAGCAGATGGTTTGCTAGGATCGTTTGAACTGCCTTTTGTCTGTGTGGGAAAAACAATACAGTAGAAGTTCTAGCTTTTCACACTCATCTGTGAAAAGCCGTAAACACAGCAGGAGTTTCTGGCTTCAGACAAAGGGTCAAAGATAGCTCCTGGTTGGATGAGCAAAGATACGCCTTATTTGAATAAATTAAAGATAAGAATACGCCTTCACTATAAAACTTTCTACACACAAGTAACAAATTAGATTTGCTCTTGCAATTCTCCAAAGACGTCTTTGCAAGTCTTTGCTTTTCTTTCTTTCCTTCTTTTTCCAAGTCTGTCAGGTAAATGAATGTATGTCTCTGTTGTTCTGCAGTTTCTGTTGTAATTTTATGCATTGTCTTCTATTGGATTAAACTGCAATTCTGTGACGTCTGCACTCTTTGTTGTTTTTGTGTGGCTACACGCGCCCCGCCGGGAGAACCTGGGATGAAGAAGTTCGAGCCAAAGAGTTTCTTTCTTAAGAAATATTATAACCTAGAATCTTCTTCAACAGTGGTGACAAAGGTTGACCAGAGGTCAGATTGGCTGCCCTGCCATGATCTACCCACTTTCCCTTTGCGATCAACGTAATGGGCACCCCTGGTATAGATTAACTACACACAGACTGATGTTTCAAGTACCATATTTTCCGCACTATAAGGCGCACCGGATTATGAGGTGCACCTTCAATGAATGGCCTATTTTAAAACATTTTTCATATATAAGGCACACCACATTATAAGGCGGATAGAATAGACGCTACAGTAGAGGCTGGAGATACGTTATGCATCCACTAGATGGAGCTGCACTAAAGGGAATGTCAACAAAACAGTCCGACTCCGGTCGGCGACTGGGCCGGGGCGTGGCCGATTGGGCCGGGGCGTGGCCGATTGGGCCGGGCGTGGCCGGATGATGGTCACCCTTCTCCGTTCGTGAACATGGTGCTAAATGACCTGCAGACGACCTGATTCTAGACAGTCGGTAGGTAGACAGGTCAGTCAAACTTTATTAATAAATTACAAACCAGCGTTCTGACAACAGGGCGCACTGTTGGTTTTTGAGGAAATTGAAGGTTTTTAGGTGCGCCTTATAGTGCGGAAAATATGGTACTCTATTTCTGTTAATTGATGATTTTCGAGTTTCATTTGACATTAAAACCTGAGTAAATGCAAAATAATAATGTGAAAACTATTTCAGATCTATGTTCTATATACTCGGGTTACCTTTGTGTCATGATATTAAAATTATTTTATTATTTAAGACAAAAATATGACAAAAATGGGAAAAAAAATGACTATATATGTGTATGAATATTTTGGATTTTACTTATTAAAATCCTGAACATTCCTGTCTGTTTTCATTTCTCCCACTTGGAGGATTAAAATACCCGTCTGTCAGTGATGACACACTCCACATTACACTGTTTTTAAATGATTAATTAGAAAAAATATAACAGGAGCTGAATCAGCTCCCTTCCCTCTAATGGCTGCCTATTTCTTGGCTCTTTTTCCTGCCATCTGCCACCTTCAGCAGGTGTTCCTCCATCCTGCTCCGTGACAGCGGCTTACAGGACAGATCAGCTAATGACCCAGACCCGCTCCCAGTTAATGATGGGAGAAGACTGTAAATTGGTCCCAGTGTCCCCCTCATTCCTCTCCTGTCCCGCTCAACATTATTTTTAGTCTTTTACTTGGTCTCTCTCTCTCTCTGACTTTTCATCGTCACAATCCCTCCATCCACATGGGAATCAGCCAATTAACCTATAGCTTGTGTGCATGTGCCAGGCAGAGGGATGAGAAGCGGCAGAAACTTGCTCTCTCTATGTGTAAGTGTGATAAAGAGAGAAGATGCATTTCTGTTGAATGTCAGAGTTGTCTTCACTGGCATTAATTAGTGAGAAAAGCATCTGCTGCAAATGCAGCGGCTGCCTGGAAGACCTTTGAAATGTGTGTAAACAGGCTGTGTTTATAAGCAGATATTGGAGATAATTTATCATCAACACAAACAGAATCATTTTACTTTTTAATTTACCAGTATTAGAATTAAGATATTTTCTTAGACACATTGTGACGGCATGGAGAGCAGCTCAAGGCGGAGTCTTTATTAAACAAAACAACCGTCTCATCTGCAGAAATAGAGATAAAGCGATGCAATGACATCTTAATTTTCTTCACATTATGTTGTTATTGCTTCGTGCCGCCCAGGCAGACAAATATAGAGAGGAGGAAGACGGATGGATCCTTGGATGACAAGAAGACAAGGTGCTAACTATTAACGCGTAAAACGTAGGAAGGGAAGATGGCTGAGGAGAAAATCTTAAATTAGAAGGTAAATGGAAATGTTTGAATGTTGCCCTGTTTGCTTTATTCTGAGGGTTTAGTGTTTTTATTAGGCCTCTTGAGTGAATTTTGTTCCAAAAACATGTAAATATGAGCTGGTCTGACGGTAAAGTTCGTACTTCTTATTACTTTATCTCTGTGTGAACGATGGACAATAAAGGGTATTTCCATCCTATTCTGCCTGTTAAAGAAGGATAATATGAGGCTTGTTGTGAATGTATGAGCTGCATTTAAAAGTCAACTCTGTGCCTAAGAGTCCTTAAAGAAATGAACTTCTTTAAGAACGGCTACATTTGTATCAGAGGCCTGCAAACGGAGTTAATTATTTAATAATTAAAGACCAAATGTATTATGATGTTCATGTTTATGTAGCTCTCTCTATATATACTGTTTTATATAGCAACAGGAAATGTCTTTGGAATCTATGAGAAAACAGAACCTGGAGACATTTATTTCTCTTTTAATGAGGAAGTCTATATAGCCGAGCCAGATGACTCAGACGTTCGCATCCTTCGCGTTTGATTGAAGTCTCTGTGGAAATGTGTGCAAATATGAATGTAAGTAGATGAGTAAATGATTGAGTATTCCTCCAGCGCAGCGCTGAAAGAGTCCGGTTTCATTAAAGAGATGCTGATTTCTCTCTGGTTAATTATTCATCACAGCAATCCAGCAGAACTCACAGCCTTCACACTCCAACCCGACCTCTGAGGCACGGCTCCCACTGTCCTCACCGTCTTAATTATGTAGATTTTATGAAGTCATTTCTCGTTTGCTTTGTCATTTTTTTGCACTTACTGTTTTACTATTTGATCATTTTAAAGATTTTTTAATCTGTGAGGAGCTTTTTAGAAATTCTGGCTCTGAATCCAGTGTTTTATTCTGGATTTCTATAAGACGCAGATGGCAGCCAGGTGTAAACCGGACCCTGTGCAAACCTTTAGGGCTGTGTTTGCATACTAAGCAGTGGTCATGTTGCAGCCATAAATCATCATCTGCCTCATAAATATGAAAACGCGATGAGAAAAAGATACAGCCTGCGTCTCAAATGAAACATATTTTAGCTCTGCTGTTCAGAAACCCTTTTTGCTGTTTTAAGCACTTGTTATTATGAACATGAAGGGCTGTGGAGAGCATTGCTTCAGGTTGAGTAGGGCTCTGCAGCCGTGGGCTGCCCTAGTTTCATCATTAGGTCGTTTTTTTATGGAGAGTTGGCAGTAAATATAGCAGCAGTGGATTGAGTTTCCCTGCAGAAATGACAAAAAGAATCTCTTTGTTGCTTCTTTAAAATTCAAAAATCGCTTCCAACAGAAAACAACATAATTCCTTCTTTGAAACCCAACCATTTTAAAATAACCATAATTATGTATCATTCAGGTTTTTGAATTTCAACACACATTTTTTGAGGATAACTGAGTGCTAACGAGCAGTCAGTATGTTTCCTGAGTGACTTTAGTTTGTAAAAACCTGAAATTTACTGAAGCCAATAAAGGTTAAAGGAGAAGCTTCAGGTTGGTTTCAGTCATGTTTTACTGACTCATTTAAGCTTCTTCAAAACTGTTTTTCTTTTCTTGTGGCGTTCCACAGGTTTCTGTTCTGTTTAAGTCATTTTATATCAAACATGACTTAAAGAAAATTTACTTTATAATGTAATGCCTTTAAATGGGTGTTTGTCTTTTTAAGAAACTCCTGTTCTTTCTGAGGCTCCGCCTTCAGGAAGTCAACACAACATGGCTCCTCCATTAACCCTTTAATGTTTTTACCAGCGCGTTGCTCTGAGCAGCAGCTCACTGCTCAAACACCACCAGGTGTTTGCAAATTGCTGCTGTCTAGTCTGAAGGAGCTCAGTGGGTCAGTCACCAGGCTGGTTGCTCTGAGGCGGCAGCTTGGAAGACTGGGCCTACATCCTGGAAGGCGTGGTTCGACCCACCCCGGCGTTTTGCACAGCTGAATGGTTGCCATGGAGATTAAAGGATTTCTCAAACATGAAAGAATCAAAGCAAAGACTCCAGGTTCGTTTTTGATGAAGGATTTTACACAATACTGCTTCTTTAGCCTCTTTAAGTTGTTTGTACGTCTTTAAATTAGTTGATTGATTTTCATTCCTCTATTTTTCTGTTCATCTTCCAGTTACTTAGAGAATTTGTCCTTACATATGTTCATTTGTTTGTTCATCTGTTTCTCCTTTCATTCAGTCCTTCATTCCTCCTTTTATTCGTTCATCTGACCAGCTGATGGTTGGTTGTCTTGGTTTGTTTCACCATCCAGTCGTTCATCTGTTTGTCTGTCTGTCTGCCTTTGGTTGGCCGTTCTTCCATTTGTTGGATCATCCATTTATTCTTCTTTCCATTTGTTCATTTGTCCAACCATTTGTTTGTTTATCTGTTCATTTGTTTCTTTCTTGGTTCATTTGGACGTCCATCTGCTTTGAACAGACATTCATCCATTTGTCTGTGGCTCTGTCCGTTCCTTCATCGCTTTGTTGTGTTTTTAATTAGATACATTAACAAACAGACTGTAGAAATATATTCTGTGCATTCAGTTTTGTATTTATGAATTAAAATGTTAAGGACTGAGGATAACAGAGATCTACGTGAAAAAAACGTAACTGTAACGCTTCAACAGTTTCAAATGTTTTTCTTTTCCTTTCAGTCCAACCAGACATTTATTGTTTAATTAACTTCACTGCCTCTATGTAGGGCTGAGTGACTAACTGATTTTATTGATTAAGATAATCAGAAATATTTGGTCAATTCAGCGCGCCCCAGGCGGCCATCTTGTTTGACAAACATCTTTACAGCTTTTATTTATTTGGGTTTTGACTGCAGGTGAACTCAATAATTACACATTAGGGCCAGACTAAGATCGTGATTTTGAGAATACAGTCATAACAACACGAGAATAAAATGTTATTACCAGAATAAAGTGGTAATATTAGGAGACTGAGGTAATAATTTTATTCTAACTCCTTCACGAAAAGTATAAAAAAATTAAAATAAGGAACGTTTTTGTGAAGTTATACTTTGGCATCAGTTTTATAAGGAAATACTTGATCTTTTAATGCATCAGTAAGGAACTGCAAACAACTGAGTCTATTTTGAAGAAAACCACACATCTCTGTAACTCTTGAAACTTTTCTCATTGAAATGACTTTTGCTGTCATTTTAAAATGTTCTGGTAGAATTGCGTTTTTACTCTAACATTATGACTATATAATAAAAAATTCTTGTATTAAAAACTCAAAGAGGTAAAAGCAACTTCTTGAAAAATATTTTGTCATTTGTAATTTCTTTCTTTTTTCTTCTTAAGAAAAATATTGATTAGTACCAGAAAAATTACCTGGTATTAAAAAAATTGAGATTAAGCCAAACTGCCCAGCCCTACATGTATGGCTTGGAAATCTTTCTGCAGTTGTTTTTGCACACAGACTACGTCTGACTTTAAATCACTGACCTGAAAAACAGACACCCCGGCCTGCAGCGGAGTCGATTCGTGACTCATGTGAGCTGTGAGTGACAATAAGAAGCCGACAGAAATGGAAATTGTTCCTGTGGAACATGCAATCTGCTGTTTGTCACACAGATCATGCATTTTAAAAACTGGATGTGTCAATTAAAAGCAGATTATGTGGGCTCATCCACGGAGATGGGTGACGAATTCGCCCCGTGCTGAGAGTTACTTTCCAAAATGTTTTTTTACCCACTTTGCAGGTTTTATTTTTCTCCCTTGTAACTATAATCCCATTAGCGCAGGTTGATGCAGGTTCAGCTGGAAATCCTGTCGGGTTTTATGCACCTGTCCTTGACAGACTCTGCTATGGAGTTTCTTCCCGTCCTTTTTGTCATGCCGGCTGCGTGTTCAGTCACCCCGGCGGTGGGCGGAGTTACTGCCGCAGCGTGAGCGCAAATATCCCCGATGCTGACGGCAGGCAATCATGGCATCACACAGGTGGCAGTAATCTCTCCGCGCTGACATGACCGCCTCAATCTGCCTGGATGTCCTGAGGCCTCCATCGCAGATGTGATTCAATTTGCCTCCATCAAAATGCAATTTCACCATCAGTGCTCACCACTCCTCCTACGTCCCTTCCTTCTCTTCTTCTTCTTCATCCCTTCATTTTTCTTGAATATGTTACTTGTCCTTTTATTTCACACCTTTCTGTTTCACCACCATTGACTGTCTCTCACTTCATCTCTCTCGCTTCACGTCTCAGGTTGGATCCTGATATTTCCCCCGGGCTTCTGCCAGGTTTTTATTTTTTTGCGTTGTGTCTCTCTGACTGATCTGACAGCAAAGAGCCAAATGGGATTTGGCGGCAGTATTATCCTCTCACTAACAGACGCTTGGTCTTAGACATATTGGAGTTTAGTGATGATGAGGGTATTAAGGAAAATGAGAGTGGCCTCCAGCCTCTACAGGGCCTCCGTTGTACTAAATGGATGAAAGAAGATTTGGACCGGCCAACTGATGGACTTTATTACAGAGGTGGATGCGGACGGAGAAGGCAGAAGACGTTGACTTGTGCCTGCAGGGAGTCAGGAAGACGGCATGAGAAGTGAGGAGAGCTTAAAAGAGGAGTTTACAGCTCTGCATACATGAGTCTGTCAGGAGGCTTTGCTTGAGGTGATCCAGCAGAAAGGCACGCTCAGGAACGAGATGTTCAGAATACTGAGGCTGAGGCTGCTGTACCTGCAGCTCATTAACTGGCAGGCGGTTCTTAAAACAGCACGAGTTGTTATAAAGTTAGGAAAAAGAGCTGGTTTGAAATAACTAAAGAATCAAATTAAACCAAAAGAAAAGGGACATTGTTTACATGCTAACTTCTTTTGCAAAGAGCCGTGGCTTCAAACTCAGCTTGTTTTCACACTAGACTTGATTTGATTGGGGACCAAAATCTCAACAATTGTCACATTTCCAGCTGCTGTGGTTCTTTTTGTCACTGCATTGAGTCAAACCAACCAAACCCTCTGAGTAACCTGTTTCCCTCCTTGCCTGTGGGGGCGCTGCACCAAGAACCACTAAATGAAACAACAGGAAAACCCCTGAAAAAGACGCAGATCCCTAACTTCCTTCTTCACCAAAATGCACACAAAGCTGGAGTAGCATCAGATTTTAGCATTTGGAGGATTTCTCTTCTGTCTGGTAAAAAACGACTCTTGTTTATTGTGGTTGTATTTACCCAGAATTCCCTGCACTATGATCAACTTCCTGCTTTTGGAGGGATCTGCTAGCATCCACATAAACATTTGAACCGCACCAGAGTTCATGCTAATGAAACGGAGTCAGAGGTTTGCAGATGGTTTCTCACCTCTTGGCATGAATCAACTGAATAACTGTACTTAAATTAAAGTTTCATTTTTTAATATTTCTTACCGTGAGAGGATACTACAGGATAAGTTGATTATATATTTATACATTATTTATTTATGCAAAGTGGAATATTAAAAGCATTGTTTACCAGAACTGCAGCAAAATGGTGCAGGGTTAATGTCGTTTTTAAAATATCAAAGTATTTCCTAAATGCAAATATTTAAAGGTTTTAAGCTTTAATCAATTTGGGGATGAGAAGGAAATAATATCTGAACTTTAAAGCTTTATAGAAATAGTAATAGTAGTCTTTAAATTGTGACCAAGTTGAATATCTGTGCATTTTGTCTTTGTGTGTTCTGGAAGCAGTAGGGATAAAGAAAGCACAAACCCTCAGCGTGAAAACGAGCAGCGATTGGAGCGTGGCGTAGATTTAGCATTCTGCCCAGGTCTGTGAAGGACTGTTACACCAACTCTCTCCTGACTCAGGAGGAAATGCCAAACGGGGCGATGTTCAGCACGTTGGGAACAGAGAGGAGCAAAGACGCACACAGAGTCTAAAATATCCGCAAAAAACAGATTCACAACAAACAGGGCGGGTTAAGATAAAAACTGATCACAACATGGTAAGGCGTTAAAATGATTAGATTTATTTTGAGCTAATTATTTTCATTTTGGTCTTTAAAATTCCAACTTTTCCTCATTTTGGTCTGTCATTTCTAACATTTTTGATACTCTGTTCTTGAGTCGCCTTTTTACCAAATACTTTTTTACTCCTAGTAATTTCTTGGAGAGATACTTTTAAAGTAAAAATAAGTTGAAGTGGTGGTTCTCTTACTGGAGTAAAAGTCCGTATAATGCTACATCACTCTCTCCACACCCATTGTTCTATAATCTGCAGCTGATTGAAAGTGTTAATATTCAGCAGCCAACAGAAACTGGTGCAGAAAAGTAAGGAAAACATGAAAATGTGATGTTGTTAGACCCGATTGGCTGTTGATGCATTCCTGCAGATCTAAATCCTGTTCATGAAGCCTTTGAAGTCCCAAAAAGCTTTCCATGGACATACTTATCCATTTATTGGGTCTAAAATAAACTCCTTTCATCCATCTGCCACATTTCTGTGCATGTTGCAGGCAGGATGGTGTTTATCTCCAGTGCTTGATGGGAGAAACATTCTCCTCTCAGTCACTCAGAAATGAACATCATCTGAAATGCTAATATTCAAGTTTACAAAATGACATGAGTCAGTAAACCTTTACTTAGGGTTTCATTTTAGCCCCAAGTGTGCTGCTTCAGCATGTTAGCAGAGCAGGCCTTGATAACGCTGCCATGTAGGGTTATTGTTGCTAAGCTACCGGTAGACAGTTTATATGAGCAAGGATTTTATGGAATAGTGAATACATGTCTCTCTCAAATCTACTTCAGGATGATAAATTTATGAAACGCTTCCGAGACGCTTTGGCAGAAAACAGAGGAAGGAGCAGATCCTGACAGAAATCATCCAACAGGAGTTAAATTTACACGTCCTGTCAAGGTCGCAGCATTCATGCCTCTTGGTGTCATTGAGCAAAGACTCGGCTCCCACGCTGTTCTCCAGGGCCTCTCTGATAGGCTGGCTCACCTTCACCATGTTACCATGAGAAATTAATGGCAACAAAGACAGGAAGCTTCAAACGGTGCAACAGGAGCTGCTGCTTCATCCTGACACACAGCTTTACTGACAAACACAGAGCAGCTACTCTTCACATTAAGAGTTTGATTATACATCCTGGACAGGTTGCCAGGCCATCACAAGGCAACACGAGCTGGGTTTCCGCTAATCATAAAAAATTACACAAATTGAAAATAAATTTGCTTAATGGAAATATAGCAATTTTGAAGAAAAAAAAAACACCCTATCGATACAAATATATTTTGCAAAACTGCAATGGAAACACTTTTTCTGCATTACGAGTCACATGATCAACACCCTGATGATACTACTGGTGGAAACGTTGAAGAACACGGCAGGAAGTAGCATGAGAATGATGGTTTGAAAAACGACTTTTTTTCCCTAAATGGGAAAAAATGACATTGGTTATTATTTTAGGAAGGAGATAATTTTTCCGTCTGAGAAACAACTTCATCCGTTTTGTTTCTGTCACATTTTCAGTCTCTTCTTATAAATCAACCAAAACAAGATATATTTTTAGATGCCTTACAAGAAATTATGAATGCATATCAGAATCTCTCTAGAACTCTTATTGTAATAAAAGACTCCAAAGGACAAAGTTTAACCAAACACAAACAATTCTGACTTTTTAATTATTTTCTGGTCATTTCACTGTAACTGGCAGGAAATGAAAACATCCCAGTTTTTGTCTCTTTTTCTTCTAACAGTGTCGCTGACTTTATAATAAGTGTTGCAGTTTGCAACTTTCTTCAAATATCAAGAGGTTATTACTTGTTTTTTTCCAACTTACAGAGCACAAACCTGCACAAGCAAAAACTTCAGCCGATATCACTGGAAGATCACCTGAAGCAAAAAGTGTTTCTCGGGAGACAAGAAATAAATTCTCAAGTGGAAAGTCTGCAAAAGCAGATATTGGTTTTCCTGATTCTGCCTTAACCTGTGAGGCTCAGCGCTGCCCTGTTCGCTGGCGTTCTGCTCCATCACACTGATCAGAGCTGACAGGGACACAGAAAGCTGCTGAGCCCGGATCCCGGCACGTCTCACCTGACAGGTCATCAAGACTGTCAGGCACCTGAGCTGATTCTAATGTGTAAATGCAGCAAAACACAAAACCCCACACCGTGGCACTGGAATCCTACGGCGGCTTCTTAGGGCCTCTGAGGTACATGTATAAAAAGGAGGAATAAATTTATGCCAAAAAATTCAAATTTTAGATTAATCTCAGAGATCTAGAAAAACTTGAACATTTCAGAATTTTCAAGTTTTTTGCTAGAAAAAAATTCAGAAGTGTTGAGATTAATCTAATTTTTGTTGTAGGAAAAACAAGGAAATCTTTGAGTTTGAAATTCTGAACATTTGGTAGAAAAATTAAGATTTTTTTAGATTGATCTCAGAAATTTCCTAGAAAAACTTTGAAATTGCTGAGTTTGGAAATTTTAAAAAAATGCAAGAAAAAGTTGGAAATTTTGCGATTAATATAAAAAAATTCTAGTTTTCTGATATTTCTGAAATCAAAAACTTTTGATTTCTCAAGTTCAAAAATGCCAAAGTTTTTTCTAGACGATTTCTGAGTTTTTTCTAGCAAATTTGTGACTTTGGAAACTCAAATTTCCATGTGTTTTTCTAGAAAATCTTTTGCCAAAATGTACTCTTCTGTTGTTTGGTTCTGTCTACAATAGCCCAACGCCGCTGTATAAGTCTCACTAAAGAGCAAATTGGCTTTTTATTGACGCTTGCAGATGACGAAGGGTTGCATTGATGTCCCTGTTGTACCATATTTTGCAGAGAGCTAGACGATTACAGGAAAGCTTAAAAAAACTTTCTGAAAAGGTTGCCACAAAATCAGCCATGTTATGCTGCAACAATCACAAAAATAAAAACACCCTGGAGGGTTTGATTATCAGTCTGGATTTTCAGAGTATTGAAAACTTTCAGAGTACTTTTGCTTTTTCATTTTACTTGCAAATTCCAAATATGAATATAAATGATGAAGATAAAATCTTCATAAATTAAATGCTGCAGAAATGAAGCTATATCCTTTGCCCATGACTGGAGGCGACATTCATAAATCATGTCATGATCACAATCTATTAATAAGATTTAGACTGATGAAGAACCACACAAACCTTCAGCAAGGTGAAATGGTTCATTAAGCCGAAGTGAACTTGTTTTACTGAAGCAACGGTTCGGCCTAAAAGAGAAGGCAGCTAAATCTCCCAGTAACTCAGTAGAATACGTGTTGCACATATGAGAGCTGAGTTTTACTTGTCTGTAGACTTATGGAGAGTTTCTGTCCCTGTACTGGATGTGACACAGTGGAGGGTGGACAGGTAGTGACAGTGACTGTTCTGCTACTTTTTATGGAGTTGCAGGCAGTAAAGAAAAGTTTTGCAGTAAAGTTGAGTTTGAGTTGCTGGAAATCCCTGGAGCAACGACTGCAGGAAAGAGACCAAAGGAGATGATCTCAAAGATGAAAAGAATTAGCATTAACTATTTACCAATTAACCAATTAGTCTTACAATTCGGACTTTGGAGCTCAGAAGATTAAAGCCAGAATTCTGAAAAACGGTGAGATAAAATAAGGATAAAGTAACGCGTTTTCTCCCATTAAAAATTTCAAGGGAATCCATTTATCCAAATTTATTCAAGTGAATTTTCAGCTCCTTGTTTGTGAACCTGTTAATTAAATCAATTTAATCATGTGAAATGTCAATAATTGAAATTTATTTTAATTTAATCACGCCTTTGGTTCTGCTGGAGGACTGTGCTGCTCCACTCCCTGTTATTGCTCTTATTTATCAATTTATCCCCGACTATTCAGGCATTTTGTTGCTGTTTTGATTCTGAAAAACATAAATTGTTGTCATGTCACAAGTAGGTTATGTCTGATTGCTTGTCTGTGTTCATCACACCCCACAGGAGTAATTTCTGATTTTTTGTGTTTCTTACAATCGAAATCAAGCAGCTATAATTTAATTTGTCCCAGATCTCCAACATCAGTCATTTTTTCCCTCCCTAAACAAATTGCCTTTAAGCTTTTCCCCTTTATTTTGCTTTACTGGTGTTATAGGTTGGGGCTCAGTACAAGAACCAAATGTTTGTAGGGCAATGTATTCCTTTTTGGAGCATAATCTGAAGCCTGTGGGCAGATCTCCTCGCTCCTCTGAGTCCAATTATACAGCGTGTTGTGTGAGCAGACGGGTGGTTGTGCAGATTTAGCCCCAGATCGAGTCGGAACCAGCCACCTCCTCCCAACCCGCTCTGACACCCTCTGACTCTCCCAGAAACTCAGCTTCAGAAACACCTGGACACACACACACACACACACACACACACACACACACACACACACACACACACACACACACACACACACACACACACACACACACACACACCAGGCAGAGGATTCTGCTCAGATTTAACGTGTGCCGCTGCCGCTTTGTTTATACTCTCAGATGTCTAATTAACAAAACTGAATTTATTTAATCATGTGGCTGAAGCCGGAAAATTATTTTCGCTGCAGTTGTGTTTTTGTATTTGTTGCTTCCACTGCTTGGCCAACAGTCTTATCTCTGCACAAACAAAACAAATATTCTTAATTCAGTGTTTTCTACTTCAGATGAGATTTGTCAGCTAAAGCTATCGACTAACCCTGCAGCTTATTTTAAAGCTCATAAATCCACCATGCAATGTTTAGTTTCATGCTACAAGACAACACATCCACTATCTGTGAATATCTATTATTGAAATGTCCAAACGACAACAGAACTGGACAGCAAATACTATGAACTACATCAAAAATATCAGGATAAATGTATTTATCGGTTATAAAAAAAATGAAAACACCCTGGTTCATGAAATTGGCAAATCAACCAATCATATAGACTCAAGTGGTTCTGAATCCATGTTAAAGTCTGAGGAGTTTGTACAGCCTGGTTGGCAGAAAGCAGCAGAAGCTCCAATAAAAACATTTCCCAGCTAAATGTGTTGAATAGAATCAACTGGTGCCGATTCTGTCTGCTGAGAAGAGAACATCAATGTTTCCACACCAGACAGTCCGATAGATTTGGTTCGATTGGGGGCTGAAGTTGCAACATTTGTTACGTTTTCAGCTGCTGTGGTTCGCTTTCACGCTGCACTGTGTCAAACCAGCCAACCTAATTAAAAACTTGTTCCCTCCCGTCACCTGTGGTGGTGCTGTAATAAGAACCACTGACAGAAACGACACAAAAACCTCTGAAGAAGACACTGAGCATAACTTCTTTATAAAATGTAAATAAATATGGACTGGCATCAGATTTTAGCAGTTGGAGAATTTTGATTGTGACTTTGGTAAAAGACCACCAGCCATTTTTCACGCTAGCGCTAAACTTGCATGTTTGTTTTGGTTGTATTTACCCAGAATGCCCTGCCCTGTAGTCCTGCTTTCGTAGCGGTCTCTGGTATGATCGGTATTCAAACATCACCAGAGTTCACTTCAACCAAACTGAGACTGAGACTGAGGTTTGTAGGAGGTCCTGAGTTCAGTTTTCGATCACACGTTCACTCCTCCCTAAGCAAACCAAATTTTCCATGCAAACAAACTAGAGTTCAGTTAAAGCGAACCAATCAGGACTGGTGTGAAATCTCCCAAAGATTCACCAAAACTGGAAACCAGATTGGAAAAATGTTGCCGGTCGGATGGGTCTCAATTTTATCTGCAAGATTCCGATGCTAGGTTAAGACTTTGATATAAACTGCAGGAAACATGAATCCATCTTGCCTCGTCTTAATGGTATACAGGGGAGAGAGACATTTTCTAGGCACACTTTGGACCCTTTATTACCATGTCCATCCCTTTATGGCTACAGTGTACCATGCACCACGCATCAAATCATCTCAAACTGGTTTCTTTAGCCCCTTCTACATGTTGGTGACTTAAACTGGTTCTTCCACAGTCAGCACTAGTCGGATTCGTCTGCATTTGCAGTGACTTGATTGGCAGAGGAGTCAATTTGTTGATTGGCCCTGTGGGTTTACATCACTGGATGAGCGAAGGTGGTACTTTCAACTCCTTGAACAGTGTCACTGTTCACTCCACGACAGAACTGTAGTAGCTGGCGAGATGGCGAAACTTTTTATCAGTTGTGGTGGAAAAGCGCATACAGCATCACCTGGATGGGGCAAACCGCAACAACCAACCAAACATATCGAGACATTTCGTAGAAACTGGTCACCCAAAGGTACACACGAAAAATTACATCATCGGACGTCAACCACAGTTCCTGCGCACTCACCTGCCCACGTTCCCACATTCCCATATTCGTAGAGGATCACACTGCCAATGGACACACAGCCAGCCTGGCTAAAACCCAAACAGGCCTTAAGCGCCTAGAGAGAGAGTAGACAATGGAGGAAAGGCTTTAAACACAACAGTGAGTTCCCTGTAGTCCAATGATCACCAGATCTCAGTCCAACAGAACCATTTAGAGACGTGGTGGAAGACAGTCAGCAGATCTGCAGGAGTCTGCTGTGGGATTTGGTGTCCAGATTAACTGCTTTCAGCTCTCCAAGCCAATAACAATACAGTTCCTAATATTTTCTGCTTTCCAACACTGAAGCAACACTTTTAACGCCTAGTAGTCATTTAGTGTTATATTGGCAGCAGATTATTAATAGAGAGATAATAAAAATATCCTTAAAGTTAATTTTTTCCAAAAAGGTAACCAAATAAATGTAACTTCCCAAATCTGATTAGATAGAGATCTAAAACTGACACAATAAGAATAATAGTTGTTACAGTCAAAAAACACAATTGCAACAAAGTTTGATAAAAATCAGTCTTAAGTGTTACTGTAATATTTGAGATATTTAAGTTATTTTGTGGATTTCAATGGTTCTATGTTTTAACACCCTTTAAACTCTGCTATATCATTTCAATCTGGAAAGACTCAGACGAAGAAAAAGGAGCAATTAAAAGATTTAATGACAGCAATGAATAACAGTTCTTTGGCGCTTGGGCCCGGCAGCTGATCTGAGCTGAGATTTGATGTGAACTCGATGAACATGCCGATAACCGATAAGGGATGCTCCCCCCCGGGGCCCGACACTGGTGGTGGAGGTCTGGAAAGGGTGCCATCCTGGAGAGCCGAAGGATGAGGGTGGAGAAGGGGAGGTGGTGGGTGGAACGCAGCTGGGAAGCGGCTGATGGCTTCGGTGTGGATCCTTTATGCAGAGCTTGATTGATGATTGGACGAGCCGGGTGAGGTCCAGAGCTGAGGTCAGAGATGAGCACGACGCCGATGGATGAACGGAGGGGATGGAGTCTTCCAGGTTGAATTTTCAGCTACATTATTATATTAAGATTTTCTGGCAAATTATTCCACATCTTGCAGGTTATTTCACTTGTAAAATGACATTTTTCTCATGTTAAAATTGAAATAATCTTCCAGTGGGACTAGAATCTTGTTGTCAATATAAAATAAGGAATTATTTACTCAAAGCAAGCTCCTGTATCCTGCTGAAAATTAGCTTGTAAGTTAGTTTTGTCTGCTAAGATATTTGAACTAAAAAACAGACTAACAATACTTGATTTTGTGTTTTTGCAGTGTAGCTACACTGTAAGAACTGTTTTGCACTTCTTGTTAGCAAACCTTCTGGTTTCCTTCCAAGAATGTTCTTTTAGCCGTCCCCCAGTGGGAGACGGACTCTTGGCAGAAGCAGGACTCACAGGAGAGATTACGTATCAAGTCTGGCTTGGAAATGCCTCGAAGCCCCCCGCTGTTCTGCAGATCTCTGTTCAGGATGTAACTCCCACACTCTGGTGCTCCATAGGTGGTGGCAGAAAATTTTCCACAAAAATGATCAAAAACTGCCAAAAACATTGGGTTTAAAGCAGGGGTCCCCAAACTTTTTCCTGTGAGGGCCACATAACTTTTCCTTTCTCTGGTGGGGGGCTGTAGTCAGTTTGTAACAGAAAAAGTGTGACGTTTGCAGGAGTGCCTAAATGTAAAAATATATAGTTTTCTAAAAAGTACAATCAAATAACATTCTCTGGGTTCTTCACAGAAAAAAATCCAGTAAGGATTATAGTCCGTATTTTCCGAACTATCAGCCGCACCGGACTATAAACCACAACCCCAAAGTTTTTTTTTTTTAATAAACCAGTAAACATACACATATAAACCGCAGATATCTCTGCCGCTCCAGGTTTTCCACAACTACGCAGCAGCAGAGGAGGACGGAGACCCAAACTTTGAGTCACAACAGGTCAATTGAATATCACATTTATTACAGCTGAAAAATAAAAAGTTGCCAAGTTTAGATTTAACAGAACTTATTACGTAGTTTCCGAACGGTAACAGTAAAAGTGCTGATCCTTCGTGTCTGCTACTAGCATGTGCTAAATCAGTGGTCCAACCTTTTTATTACCGCGGACCGGTCAAGACTTGGACATTTTGTTGCGGCCCGGGGGATAGGGGGATGGGGGGGATAAGGATAAGGCTTCTGCATGTTGGTGTTCCCACTAAATCCTGAATAAACCCAATTTGGTTGTCTTGGCCCTTTTATCGCAGCCTGTGGGGTTTTCCCTGACTGGGAACAAGAATACAACCTGCTGAATGTGACAGGTAGCCAATCAGAAAGCGCGGTGACGTCAGAACAGAGGGGAATCCCAAACAGCTGACATATCACGCAACTGAGAGTCCGGTGGATATCAGAGATGATATGTGGAAATGTTTATTATTATATGTAAAGGTCATTATTATGTTTATTCAGTTAAAAATGTTAACTATGAAAAAACATATTCCCCTCCATAGTGCAGCAAATAGAGCGGCTGCTCCCGCTGTCTTTCATCCACCGCCTTTTCTTTTTGTTTCTTTTATCTCTTAAAATGACTCCACAAACTGTCACTATTGCTTCTACATCGTGTTAGGTTATTCTAAATTCCCGTATGCGATGTTGGGGGTTTTACTGGATTAACCTCTGGAATCGCGATGTTCGTGACCGGAATCGGTTCGTGTTGCTCCTGCCTTGGACACACAAACCTGTTGTACTTTTATCAGCTCTGTGGTCACAGAGGTTTGGAGAATCGGCCGACAATCCTTAAGTCTTGCCGTCTAAACCAGACTTAAGACTCACAAGCTCTACTCATCTCCTTTCGACCACTGCCCAAACGCTCTCTGAC
>NW_015114313.1:28693-29519 GCF_001443285.1 Poecilia latipinna | reverse complement strand
TGTTCGTGAGTGGAATTGGTTCTTGTGTGGTGTGTTGCTCCTGCCTTGTGGCTGAACACGAACCGATCGAACCTGTTGTACTTTTATCAGCTCTGTGGTCACAAAGGTTTGGAGAATCGGCCGACAATCCTTAAGTCTTGCCGTCTAAACCAGACTTAAGACTCACAAGCTCTACTCATCTCCTTTCGACCACTGCCCAAACGCTCTCTGACTCTGGTCGCTATGGTAATGTTTATATATCCCTTCAAAATAAGATACAGATGCGCCACAAAAACGAGCATTTTACTTTCGTGAAAATTTTAACTCACGATGACTAACGGGAGCCCTGAGCTTGTTTCTCTGCAACGAGACGGTCCCATCAGGGAGTGTTGATCGACAATGACACCCAAAGTGTTGCTTATATCCACAGCCTGCTTGGACTCTACGTGGTGAAGCAGTTTGAAGCTTCGTTGCCTCATTAGCAGCCGGTCGCCGCATGTTACGCAGAGCGGGCTTGTAATGTGGGACTCACCTACCGGTCCGGGATAAATCCATCCTCCTGTCTCTTCTCTGGGCCTTTTCCCCTTTGCAGAGAAACTTTCCAAAGACATCTGATCTGTTTCTTACTCATTTTGCTGCTTGTGGGCTCAGTGTTGACGCGCAAGTAACCAGACTTCCAATGATTCACTTCCTGCTAAAGAGCCCCCTGGTGGTTGAAGAAAAATTCACATATAAAAGGCTTATAGTCTGGAAAATACGGTAAATGAAAAAAAAAAAAAAAAAAAAAAATTTGAATTTTTTTTGGTATTTTTCGGGGGGCCGGACCCAAGTGGGGGGCGGCCAGCAT
>NW_015114313.1:21578-25573 GCF_001443285.1 Poecilia latipinna | reverse complement strand
AAAAAAAAAAAAAAAAAAATCTGAATGCTTTCTGGTATTGTTCAGGGGGCCGGACCAAATGTGGAGGCGGGCCAGATCCGGTCCGCGGGCCGTAGTCTGGGGACCCCTGGTTTAAAGGATGACTCTCACCTGCAGGTGGCAGTATTTATTCTGCTGCCTCAGCCTTATGTGATGTTACAGTCCTGATCGATAAGGTGAGTAACAAAACGTCATGTTTGACGTAACACATAAGGGCAAATTCTGCAAAATGCCTTGCAAATATTTCTAACTTTAGAACCACAAAATTTGTGATTTTGATTGCAAAAAATTAACACAACAAACAAAATCCTGGAGGCACTGACCAATGTGAGATGTTTGATATTATTAATGTAAAGAAGTACTTATTGAATGCAGACACAGCGATTCATTAATATTTTAACAGTTTGAAGATTGAAGTCCATTTGGGTTTGTGTCAGAATGTGAACATTTGCTCTTCCGTGAAGAATCTGTCCTTCAGACGTTAGCTAATGTGAAAACTTGTAACACCAGCATGTCTTCTGTTTCCGTATTTGAGGATTAACTGACTGAAGTTACAAAGATTTCAGAGGATAAAAGCAAAAACAAAGGTTTATTTATTTTTTTTTTTTATTTACACGCGTCATCATTGTGTATTTTTGGATCAGCTTAACAGCGTGAGGCCCTGTGGAGTCTTTAAAACCACTGATCAGAGGCTGAGGTTGTAATGACGCCCAGTGGGAGGAAGATGATGCTCCGTGCCAAAAACCCTTCCTCCTCTCTGAACACATCTGCTGATCAACCTCCTTCCATGCCTTCCCCTCTTTTCACTTTGATACCCAGCATCTCCTTTCCTCCTCCGTCCCGACCAGCGCCGCTCATCATTCAGCGCTTCCATCCCCGTTAACAGATGCCTCAGACACCATTTAGCGAACAGCACAGCGCGTTTTTGACAAATTGACAGAGACTCAGAACACAAGCCTGCCATACACCAAGGTCTGCTGCCAAGGCATTTAGTAAATCATTGTCTGCTTTTCAAAGCAACAGTTCAGACCACAATTATTAATACCGTGGTAGATAAAGATTATGAGAAGAAGTTTGCTTATTTGTTGTAGGAATGAGATGTAGTTAAGGTTTATGTGCCAAAGGAGGTGATCTGACGTTTTGGGCAAAAAATGGCCAAAATTCACTTTTGGGACGTATTTTCCACATTTTTTCATAATTTATCTGGTCATGCAATGTAAAGTCTAAAGTGACTTGAAGATGTTTTTATTTCTCTTCTTGACACATTTTTTGACCAATGCGACAAAATCTGGACAGACGATAAGTAAAGAAGAACGGGTCCAGCAACATTTGGATCATTAGCACTAATTCAGATTTAATGCTGTATTTGACTACAGTATTTTTCAAATGGCTCTTATTGGATCCTGGGACAAATAAAATTATGTTCTCTTGACTTTCCTATTTCGAAGAGCAGCAAAAAGAAATCGTTCTTTGTTATAATTTATTATTATGTTATGTTACTCATAATGTGTAGATTTCTTCCAGTAAATGGGGAATTATTACCTTTCTTTTACAACCAACATTAAACAATAGAACAAGGAGAAACGGAAGAGAAAAGGAGGAATAAAGTCGTTACGTTTGCATCTTCACACCACGATGTAACAATCAGACGTCCAGTGCAGTGACAATATTCCTGCAGAGCAACGTTTGAGATGTGTCAGCTGAAATTTAAGTGAAGCTGTTGCTGCATTTCAAGTAGCATATGATCCAGACGGAGGGAAGTCATTACTTTTCACCAGCAGGAGAGGAGCAGTCAAAGCTCAGACAGTTCAGCCTGTCTCAGTTCAGGCTATGATTTTTGTTCAGACATACCCTGAAGGAGAATTACGGGAAAAGTCTGTAAAGCTTCCAGAATGGTTTTTATTACACCTGACACAAAGTCACATTTATTGCTATTTAGTTCTGAAACGGAAAACCTGAGAAATTAAACTAGATGTACATAAAACAAAAATATATCCAGCTACGAAAGGAAAAAATCAGAACATTATAGGTTCAAATGATTCATTCAACATTGCTACTGATTTCTTATTTTAGGATGTTTTCACACCTGCTTGTCTGGTAGACCCAGATAGATTGGGGACCAAAATTGGAACATTTGTAAAATTTTCAGCTGCTGTCTCTCTTTCCTACTGCACTGTCAAATGAACCAAACTGTTTTGCCATCCTGTTCCCCTACTCGCCTGTGGGGGCGCTGCAACAAGACCCACTGGAGTAAATGACACAAAAACCTCAGAAGAAGAGACTGGGCGCAACTTCTTTCTTCAGGAAATATAACTACAAATAGAAAAGCGTCATATTTTAGCAACCATAGAATTTTTCTTTTGTCTTTGGTAAAATACAGCGAGTCATTTCGCCCAGTAGCTTTAGAGTGTAGTGTTTGTTTTATTTGTGTTTACCCAGAATACCCTGTGCTGTAGTCCACTTCCTGCTTTGGAGCGGTCTCTGGTCCGTTTAGCGTTCGCAAATGTATCCGAACCGCACCAGATTTCACTTGAACTGAACCAACAGGTAGATTTGCAGGCGAACCAGATTTCTCATTTTTGGTCTGAATCACAGTTTGATTATAAATTCACACAACCTAAAACGAACTGGACTTTCAACTGGAGTTTATTTAAAGCGATCTAAACAGGGCTGGTGTGAATACATTCTCAGACTCTCTTTGAGTTTCCTTTGTCTGCAATTTTTCTTTTTGTTCAGTTTTTTCTTTCTGCTTTCAAAGAAAAAAAACGATCCATATCAGATCAAACTCAAGACGTAGATCATTGCTGCAGCCGCTCTGACTTCACGGCACCCACACTTCGCTTTGTTCATGAAAGCCACAGAGATTTCCCCGTCCGTCCATGTGCCTTTTCCCAGGTGACGCCAATCCCATTCACACCCTGCAAATAGAAACACCTCAGAGGAGATGTGTGTTTGTGGGGGTGAGACGGAGGCAGACTGACTGAACGGTCAGGCTGGGTCATGGAAGAAACAGGAAGTCCAAAGGCAATTTGGTGCAGAACATGATCAGGACATTGGCTGTAAGTCCCACATAAACACAGATACTCTTGTTTTTAAGAAGCTCAATGCAGAGGCAGATGTCTCTACAAACAAACTGAAAAGAAATTATATTTTTCCTTCCCACATTTGATTTAAAAAGTGGCCAGACGTGCCCCAGTTTCACTCACGGTTTGTTAAGAGGATTACACCATCAACCACAGGCTGCAGGCGGCTCTAAAACCTAAAACCTTATAAATGTGCTGCAGCAACTTCAAGCAGAAAGAAATGCTCCCACATGGGGTTCACCTGCGTTCTCACCCAGGAGCTAAAAACAGATCAGACCTTCCTGAACCCTGCTCTCTGACTGACAGGCCTTTTAACTCATCTTATTCATTATTCCTTCTTGGTGCAATGTTTTGAATCTGATGTAATTTTTAACTGAATATGACTCTATTTCTGGGTCTCAATAATTTTTTGCTGTTTATAAAAATTTTACAGCTGCTAAGGCTCTAAAAGTTGCATGTGTTGTGAAATGCATGGTGTATAAAATGTTTCTGTGATTTTGTGATTTGGAACAGAAAAATAAAACTTCTGGAAGATTTTAAATCTGTTTGGTAGATCAGAAAGAAACACTGATGCAACATAACATCACAAAGTTTAAACTGTGCTGTGGCAGCAAACCGACCCGTTACATCTGCATCTTCTGGTGACTGAATGAATGTGTGTGTGCATGTGTGTGTGTGTGTGTGTGTGTGTGTGTGTGTGTGTGTGTGTGTGTGTGTGTGTGTGTGTGTGTGTGTGCAGACTCTCAGTAGTTTGGTATCCTGTCTACTATCACTGAAGCATTCTCCCCTCTCCTCCGTTAACGTGCTGTTGCTATGATACCAGCCGCAGATCTTACTCCCCCACTCACAAACAGGCTGTGTTCGTGTGTGAGACATCTTTTCCCCAAACACACA